>NC_133659.1:213964139-214212331 GCF_037893015.1 Macrotis lagotis | reverse complement strand
TATAACTGAGCAGAGAATCGATCTTTGAATACAAGACTCAAGAGATGCATAGAAAGATAAATGGAAAGGGGGGAAAAAACAAATGTTAGTCAAGAACATTAAATTGTATACAAACTTGAAAGAGAAGGTAACACGTATAACTCTTGAGAATTATATTTCTCTTAGGATAGTTAAAGGGTTGAAAATAGTTAAAGAGGGGTGGCTAGGTTGCTCAGTGGATAGAGCACTGGCCCTGGAGTCAGTAGTACCTGAGTTTAAATCCGGCCTTAGACACTTAATAATTACCTAACTGTGTGTCCTTGGGCAAGCCACTTAACCCCATTAGCTTACAAAAACCTAAAAAAAAAAAAAAGAAAATAGTTAAAGAGATTGTACTTAGAGGATATTGGTCTAGTTAGTTCTTTCTTTTGTTATCAAAGAAGACCAAAGTGACATCACTATGTTTGAGACAAATTACAGTGTGTCTGACTGTGGCTGATCAGACCAATATGAGTTCAGAATTCTCTATTTGTGTTGGGCACAAATCAAGTTCAGGTGAAGCCCTAGAATGTTTACTCTAAACATATATCTCATGTTTCCTTTGAGCTACTTTAATTCTGCCCTGCTCATAGAGTCTAGCACATTCTCTGAAAAGGGTATCCTATGATGGGTGGTTCTGTGCCAGTGTCTCCAGTGCTTTACAATCCAATACTAAAGTTCTTAAGAGAGACCTTCAGAGACTCTATACATAATTAAATCAGAAGTGATTTCACTCTACTAGGTAGTTAGAGTTTAAAGTACAATAGGGGCAGAAGGTGGGAGTGTACTTAAAATGAGTTGGACATAAAGAGATTAGGAAGTAATCTTTTCTTAATTGATACTTTAGTTAAGGAGAGTTTTAGTACCATGGTTGGGGTGCTAAAGGGACAGTGGGAGAGCATGTGCCCAATACTTTGATTGTGGAGGGATGTAAGGCTATGGTTGGAGTACTATAGAGACACAGAAAGAGTATATTTAGAGGGATTGAACATGAAAACATCATGAAGGGATATACTTTGCTTGAAGATTTGTAACAATTGGAAGAAGTATGCTTGGGGAGGAAACAAATGGTTTATGAAATGATTTGGCTTTGAATGATGCTCTGGCTCGTGAGGATTGTGTAGCCAGGAAAGATTTGAAAAGGGGGTAAAGTATAAAGTGATTATAATTTGATATATATAAAGTGAGATATAATTATAATAAGTATATTTGAGTCAATCATGACTCTTGAAAAGTATATTTTTAATGAAACAGAAGAGAGGAGGGTGGCTAATGACTATGAAACAATGCTGCTTATCAATTAATCAATCACTCAACCTTTGATCTTACTTTGATTGATAGTACCTAGAATTATAGTACTTCTACCAGATCAGGTAAAAGGAGTATATTTTGATAAAGGGGATGTAAGTACAAGACAAGGATTAAAGCAATAAAGACATAAAAAAGGATTATACCAGAAGAAGGTTAGGCATTAGTGAATAACACCAAATGAAAAGTCAGAAAGATCTATTATAGTAGAGGAAAAGAGGTGAAGGTTGGACACTAAGTAAAGCCTACACAATAGATTTGGCTCAGAGTGAGAATAATCATACATTCCCAATTTAGTTTAAAAATTGATTCTACTCTACAGGGAAATAGGGGGAGGGAAGGGAAAGAAAAGGGAAGAAGGGACTGATAAAAGGGAAGACCAAGGTATAAGTGAAAATAAATTTGAAGTTAAAATTTAAAAGAAAAGTTGAAGAGAAAATGGAGCAAAACATTGATGAGGAGGATAAGAGGAAAGGAAAGAGAAAAGTACAAATGGGGAAAGATAGTATGGAGGGAAATAAAGATTTACTAATTTGAACTGTAAATGTGAAAAGGATGAACTCTCTCATTAAATGGAAGCAGATAGCAGAATGGATTAAAAACCATAATCCTACTATATATTATTTACAAGAAACACATTTGCAGTAGAGATACATACCCAGCTTAAAGGTATGAAGCAATATTATTCTATAAGAAACCATGCATGATTGAACTCTAGAAAAGCTTGAAAAGAATGACAGGAACTGATGCTAAGTGAAGGGAGCAGAACCAAGAGAACATTGTACACATTAATGTCAACATTATATGTTGATCAACTTTGATGGATGCAGCTCCTCTCAGCAGTTTAGAGAGTTAGGACAACCCTGGGAGACTGTTTATAAATAATACTATCCACATCCAGATGAAAAAAACAAAACAAACAAATCAATCAAATAAAAAACCCCTATAGACTCTGAATGAACACTATGTTCACTTTTAAAAATTTCTCTTTTGTTTTTCCTTCGTATTCCATGGGTTTTCTTTCTTTTTCCTTAGTCTTAATTCCTCATATAGGAAAACACTAATATGTAACTATGCCAACGGCAAATGTACCTATACAATGTTCACCAGATTGTTTGCTGCTGAGGGGAGGATGTTAGGAAGGAAGGGTGGAAGGAGATTATGTAACATAAATATTCATGTGGATAAATGTTGAACAACTTTCATAACATGTAATTGGAAAAATAAATAAAATATCAATTCAAAAAGAATCCTAGTTGTCAAGTGTGATAAGTGATTAGATTTCATTTCTACATTAGTTATGGGAAACTGAAGAAAGTAGTTTATATCTTACAGAGAAACAACTAGGGAAGATAAGGAAAGAAGCTATAGTGATAGACTTTGAGGAATGTTGGCTTAGAGATGTAAATCAAGCTAATTTACATCTTCCTGAGAATAAGGGGAATCTCTCTCTGTATATAGAGAGGAAGGGGATGGACTGGTCCCAGAAGACTAGGGACCAAAGAATTAGTAGGTATGGGGAATTAGTGAAGTAAGTGGTACCAGTAGTCAGATTCACACATCTGTGTTATCCCTTTCAAAGCCTGACTACCAGATTGTGGGGAAGGGGAGGTTTAATAAGGAATTTGAACCCATGTGGGAAGAGAATTGGGTACTTTGGATAGTACCTAGTCACTTGGGAACAAGGGAGGTGATGCAGGGAAATGGTGTGGAGAATTATGAATGTAGCCGAAACAAAATCTGATCTTAAATACTGTTATATCTTGTTAAATGGGTAGAGGTTCCCCACTCTTGAGATATAAACTGACCCCCTATTGTTTGTAATTTGTCCCCATTTTACCTTTCACTTAACCTTGGCCTAGGTGCTGGTGTGACAGGAAATGACATGTTGAACTTAGGGGTTGAGCACCTTGGGACAGGAAGGACCAGTAAGAGGCTTGCCTTTGGAAAATACCTGGCCCAAGGTGTAAGACCACTCCCCAAGCGCCATCCTCTGTCCAACCTATCTTAGAAGGGTATTTAATAGGAAGTGCCACCCTTTCAAGCTCTCTTGCTTCTTCTGGGCTCCCATCCAGAAGGATGGGACTTTCTCAGGCTCTTCCTTAACCTACATGGAGCACTATGAGCCTCTTACCATATGGCCTGGTTAAGCCAAGTCTCAGGGCTGCCTACTTCTCTCTCTCTCTCCCTTACTCAGATTTTACCTGGCCTGTCCTCAAGTACTTGCTTTTCTTACTAATTTTGGCCTGTTTACTTTGCAATGTTATTATTTTGCCATAATAAAATCCTGAGCAGTTTTAACATTTCAGAGAGCTGCAAATTCCTTTGCTTTTTCAGTGGCCTTAAATCTTCTGTCTTCAATCTCTAAATCTTTAAAAATCAGCAACATTTATGATGAGCCTGCCAGTATACACTTCTGCCTTGACCCTGGAATCTGTTCAAGCTTGGAGAATTGAGAAACATGTTTTCCCAGATTCAAGATTTCTAAAAAAATAGGAAAATTAAATTGGACCTTTCTAGCCATCCTCCCTATTTGTCCCTTCTCTTGACCCTGGGGTTAATGTGGGAAAAGGTTGAGTTGTTTGTGTTTTGGGGGCCAACAGGTGTTCATCCAGATGTGAGGTACACATTGGCTCAAGGGTAAGCATTCCAGTCAGGGAGTTGTTGTGTAAATGATATTTTGAGCCCACTGTAGTATGGTTTTGTCTTGTATATTTGAGAGGGCATATGTGCATGGAGGACATATGCCCAATTAGTGTGTAATTTGCTTATGTAGTATTCTAGGAAGTAATCCTTAGACTTAAAACATGGGGAAAACTTATTCAGTACCAAAGACCTCCCCCCCCCCCCCCCCAGCTTGTATGCTATCTCATTGGAAGGAATTAGACTTGACAAACGCTAGCTATGTTGGCATTAGCAAAACACCTGAGTTCCTGGGTCAGGTCAGTGATTCTTCACTGGAAACTCCAAACCAATCTCTCTGGATCTGCTTGGACAGCTATGAGGTGAGGAAAACTGAACTATGCTATTTTTCCCCTGATCAGACCAGACTAAATTTAGCCAAAACCTTACTTAATTTGCTCTCCTTTTGCTCCTGGGATGGCAGGGGAGGCACTCGGATTTGGAGGCTTTACCTGGCTAAAATTTCTATCAGTGTCCTTGCCCCACCTTGGGAGGCTAGTAAACTTGTGCAGTAAGCTAGGTAGGCCTTTTTAGATCTGGTTGGCTTGGTTTGTAGTCTCTCTCACTCTTGAAGGGCAAAATTCTTATCTTTGGGCTCTCTCTTTATCTCTCTTTGAAATACTCTCTCTCATTCTCTGCAGCCCCCACCCCCTGCAAGGGGAGGGGAAGGAGAACAAAAAATTCTTTCTTTTTGGAACCTAGAAGCTCAAACCTATATTCCAGCTGTAATGCAAGTTTCACTGCAGGAGGGTAAGATTTCCCCACCCCCTCAAACTTGTTTTAGTCCTTGTTTAAAATAGGGAAATAGGGTATCCCCCTGCCTTCTTCCAGTCTTGGAGAGAAGGGGGAGCTGGATGAAAGGCTTTTTTTTTAAACTTTTTTTTTTAGGTTTCTGCAAGGCAAATGGGGTTAAGTGGCTTGCCCATGGCCACACAGCTAGGTAATTATTAAGTGTGTGCGATCGGATTTGAACTTCACCACCTAGCCGCCCCACTTTTTTTTTCTTTAGACTTACTTGTGGTTACAAATTCCAAGCCCCATCCCCTAAAGGCATTAGCTCTGACACAGAGCTAGAAGGGGGGGAAGAGGAATCTGTCAGATTGATTGACAAGCTTCATGGCCAATTAGTTAAGAGAAAAAAAAAGGGATTTAAAAAAAGGAAGAAATTTTTTTTCTGGGACTAGGAAATTCAGATTTCATTTTTTTAATTAAGCTCTTGCTAATAACTAATATCTTTATAATAGAGTAACTGGACTTGAATTTTGTAAAGTAAATTAAGAATGCATTCAGCTATAGAAAGGAATTAATTGGTTATTTTAAAATCTTGATGTATATATGAGGTTCCTCAAAAAATTCTAATTGATTCAAAAATTATTTTTTGACTGGTCTTAATTGGTATGATTCAAAAATTAAGAATAAAATCTATGTGTGTATATGTGTATTTAAATATCAATTTGATGTTTTCACACCTCACCACTGGCCTGGAGTGATGGGAAAATGTTCCTTATTTTGAGATTTCGGTGCTGACTAGGGTGTCCAAAATATCTCACTTTAGTACATTTGAAACATTTTTACAAAAAGAATTGTCTCTGTGTTTTGTGTCTATGTGTCTAAAAATCTCCTGTGTGTGTGTGTGTGTGTGTGTGTGTGTGATTCATATCTGAAATGATTCCTGATTGTTAACCGAATTCCGTCTTTTACATTTGAAAGTGTTCAAGTTATAAGCTTTGTGTTGTACCTTTGCAAAATATTTATGAAACAACTATATAGGATGTGATTTTTTTTTATTACAACAAGTTCCTTAAAGGGAAAAGAAATAGCAGTATGGTTGCTTATATCAGGATAATGCCTTTTGGTCTATTTTTTAAACTGATTTAAAGGAGAGAGCCATTCTTCAACTAGAATTTTTGTTCTTTCTAAACATGGTCAAAATTAAAACAGAAAATTTTGTTGTAAATTACTTTTTGCACATGAGCAGTTTAAAAATGTTTATTCAGTAAATTTATTTAAACTACTCTTGAGCTTTTGGTTACAATTTAATGTGGCATCCATTAATCAATCTGTATTATATTGGAACCCATGTTCTTATAAAAGGTATTTTGATATTGGCTTAGGATCATAAAGTATATATTTTTTCTTTTTTATAGACCTTTATAGACCTTTTTCTTTTTTATAGACCTTCTATTTCCCCCCCTAATTATTAGATGTCTGTTAAATAGCTTTCTCTATTAAAATATCTCTCTCTGGTTTTTGCTTGATCAATTTTTCCTGAATTTCCTTTCTCTAGATTATCAGCTATACATACCCAAGGCCAGCCAGTCAGCTGTTCCAGCCAATCATTCCTTGGACCCTGTCTCAATGAAGTTCTCACTGCAATGCATTCATCTCCAAATAGACTCTAAAAGACCCAAAAGAATCTAGATCCCGAATAATTCTGGGGGGGGGGAATGTTGTAGGGAAATGATATAGAGAATTATGAAAGTAGCAGAAACAAAAATTGTAACCTTAAGAGCTGTTAAATCTTGTTAAATGGGTGGGGGTTCCCTTCTCTTGAAATGTAAACTGACTCCCTATTGTTTGTATCTTGTTCCCATTCTCCCTTTCATTTAACCTTGGCCTTGATGCTTGGTGTGACAGGAAATGACATGTTGAACTTGGTAGTTGAGCACCTTTGGACAGGAAGAACCAATAAGAGGCTTGTCATTGGAAAATACCTGGCCCAAGGTGTAAGACCACTCCACAAATGCCACCCTCTGTCCAACCTACCATAGGAGGGTATTTAATAGGAAATTCCATCCCTTCAAGCTCCCTTGCTTCTTCTAGGCTACCATCCAGAAGGATGGGGTTTTCTCAGGCTCTCTCTCTCTCTCTCTCTCTCTCTCTCTCTCTCTCTCTCTCTCAGATTATTTCTGGCCTGTCCTCAGGGTGCTTACTGCTTTTCTTTGTAACAATATTTTGACATAATAAAATCCTGAGCAGTTTTAACATCCCAGAGAGCTGTGAATTCCTTTGCCTTTTCAATGGCCTTACATCTTCTGAAATTCAATCTCTAAATCTTTAAAAATAAACAACAGAGGGACTTGAGTTTCTAGACAAGAGATAAAAAGGCCCAGATTTCATGTATCATATGTGCCCATTTCTATTATGGACACCCATCCTTGAACATGTTTTAAATAAAAGGATTCACTTTAGTCCATTTATGATGGTTCTGAGTTCTTGGTAAGGTACTTGTTTCTTACATCAAGTCCATAATTAAATGTTTTTTAAAAAATATCAAATAGATCTATATTTTATTGAGGAGAGAGAGAGAGAGAGAAGCCCAGAGTTGGTTAACCCTAGAATTATTTGTCTAGAAATTCTCTTTTGCCCTTCCCCATAACATGGTCTATTTATAAGAAGCCATCAGAATGCAATAAAAATCAGTTAATATTTATCTAGAGACAAAAGCCATTATAAAAATATAAGCAGAAAATAAAATTTAAGATCAAACAATGTCACTTTACAGGCAGCTTTGAGGAGGGAGGGAGAGGAAAAAGAGAAAAATGAAGGGGTTATACCTTCATTTAATCCCCAAAAGGCAATAAATTCTGTCCAGGCACTTTTTTAAAGCAGGTCAGTGATCTGGTGGCCCAAATAATCATGATTACATTTGGTCCCACATAGCAGCACCTTGCCATTGCAATTCCCTGTTTGCTGGCACTCATTGACATATCCTGCTCCCTCCCCTACACCATTATTCAAAGGGACTGAAAAGTTGCCCTAGTTTTCATCTTTCCTATCTTTCAGTACCTTTTTCCAGTTGAGAAAGATCTTTGCTGATAAAAGCTATAATATAACATAGAAAGTATTCCTAAAATTGTATGCAAATATATGTAGGAAATCAGTACACTCCAATTTCCATGCTATTATCACCTCTGTATAGCATAGATACTTTGTCTGAAGGTATATTTCCTTCCCCTATTCTATCAAAGCATTATTATAAATTTAACCAATTTCTGCATAAATATAAAATAGGTTTTAAAAGTTTGATTAAAAATTTATGAGTTGATAAATGATAAAAATATAAATCTATTAAAATAAAGGGTCATGAGATCTTAGACATAAATTTTAAGAGGGCTAGGCATTTAAGGTTCTTCCTGTGGGAGAAGTTTCCATTGCATAGTTGTATCCAATTCCTCTTCAAAATCTCCCTTCTCCTGCTCCTTTGACAACTCAAGGAAGACCTTAAAGGGGAGGGGGGGAAAAACAGAAAGAGAAGAATGAAATAGCAATTTAATTCCTGAGAGCATAAAATAACAACTATCATTATTATTATTATTATTATAGCTAGCATTTATATAGTTCTTAAAGGTTTAGAAACTATTTAACGAATCTTTACCCTGCCATTTATTTAAATTTATTTTGAGAAGCTTCTTTGTCTGATGTAGGATTTCTAATCAGGAAGACCTGGGTTCAAATTCTTCCTCTGACACTAATTAGGTGATTAAGGGCAAATCGCTAAATCTTTCTGAACCTCAGTTTTCTTGTCTATAAAATTTGGGATAATAATATTTGCAGCACAGTTATCCCTTTCACATCATGACTTTTCCCACCCTGGTTTTGGTATATCTCAGGAAGTTAGGATAAGAAATTAAATGGGAATTTTTTGGTAGTTTTGTGAAAGCCATAAAGTCCAGTAAATAACACACAAAAAAGTTTAGAAACTCAGAAACACATAATACACACACACACACACACATATATGTATATATATATGTATATATATGTATGTATATATATATATAGTATTAGATAATATCAACATATTTCATCTTTTAATGTCATAATAATTCAGACTTCTTCTCTAGTATGAAAGGAGGGTCAAAAAGTTTTAGATGAATTTTCCAGAGAGGCACCATGCCCTTAACCCAATGATGTTGAAGGGACAATTGTATTCTACCTCTTGGATTCTTACTCAAATTAAATAACAGATAAAAAACCTTGAGATATAATAAGGATGCTAATAACTATTAATAAGGAAAAACTCTAAACTATAAGATGCTTTAGGAGTATCAGTATTGTCGTTATTATTCCTCCTTAGACTGGACAAAAATAGTAATTTAAAAATTATTGATCAAGAGCTGAGCTACCCCTTCCCTTCATGGCCTTTATATGTTTATAGTCATTGATCATCAAGGGCCTCCTCACATCTATTTTTCTATTTCTTCTAAGACATTAAGGATCAAATAACCCAAAGAAATGAGAGGGTTATCTCAAGAAGACTTAGAGACAATTGATCAGACACATTTAATGATTTCTTGGAGTTTTACTCTACATTGTTCAAAAAAAATCATGATTATAGACATATGGATTTTCTATGTTACATAAACAGATTAATTAATGGATTCATGCATAAATGAATGGATGGATGGATAAATGAAAAAAATATGAATGAAGAAAGGAAGGAAAGAAGGAAGACAGAAAGAAAGAAAGAGAAAGAAAGAAAGAAAGAAAGAAAGAAAGAAAGAAAGAAAGAAAGAAAGAAAGAAAGAAAGAAAGAAAAAAAGAAAGAAAGAAAGAAAGAAGAGCAGAGAAAGAAGAAAAGAAATCTACAGACATCAGGTTGAACTCGGGAACTTTGCAGAATATGATGGAGGCAGGACCAGTAAGTTTTATGAGAAACTTCAATCATTCAGAGTTACATTTCATATTATGCCAATGTAATTTCAACTTAGATCATCAAGGGTTTTCTTCTTGTGCAAATATCTGAAGAGGTGTAGCTAGTGAGGCAGGCAGCTAAGATAGCTACATTAAAGAGAATCTTTTGTATAATTATAGAGGGGAAGTTCAACTTTCCTGGTTAATTAATAGAGTGAAAGCATCCTTTTCTGTAATCTTAGGATAAGTAGAAGGAGCCCTATGTGCACCATACTGCTAATATAGTATATCAATGGCATGTGGTGGGATTCATGACTGGGGAAGAAGGTAGAGTATCAGAGTGAAGATTTATACTGTGTAAGCCTAATAGAGGTTATATAAGCACACTGTGTATACTGACTGCCTCTCCTCTATCTCTCTTGACCATACTTCCCTGAAGTATATAAAGTGCCAGCTAGGACACCCATCCAGCACACACCAAGTCTGCACTAAATTAGTCACACAGCTAGGTCATATATTGGATAGAATGGCAGTTCTGGAGTTAAACTCTTAAGTAGCTGCATGAACAAGTCACTTAACCCTGCTTGCTTCAGTTTCCTCATCTATAAAATGAACTGAAGAAGGAAATGGAAAACCATTCTAGTATCTTTGCAAAGAAAATGCCAGATGGAAATACAAAGAGTTCACTACACTGAAATGAAAGAACAACAATAAGTGGCATGACAAATAAAAAGGCTTTATGAAAATAACCTGGACTGGCAGAGCCAAGATGGTGGCATGAAGGCAGGAATTCCTGGAAACTCATTTCCTAAAAAACTCCAAAAGCCATCAAATTATGACTCTAGTCAAAATTTAGAGGGGGCAGAACCTACAGAAAGAATGAGTGATACAATTTACCAGTCTGAGACAACTTAGAAGTTCCATAGGAAAAGTCTGTTTCATTGGGACTGGGGGCTGGAAAGAGCCACAGTGCAGCTTCAGTGCAGCAGGGACAGGATAAACCAGCTTCACCCTTCTGGGAACAGCCTATGGGGTGCCTGGGTCCCTGGGGGTAAGTGGGTGGTTTCCAGACCTCTTGGCCCAGGGATCACTGAGGACAGTTTGAAGGAATGGTGAAAGTACTCTGCAGCACCAGAATGAATACAGAGTGAGGTGCCCACCTCAGAGCAACCTTGCAGTGAAAATCTGCAGTGGGAATCCAAGAAACCACTGAGCACTTCCAGAGCTTCCAGCCTACAGTTGACAAGGGGGGTGGGGGAAGACTGCAGAGATTTCTCTGCTTTCTCTGGGGAAGGCCTCTGTTGTATGCCTGCACTTAGATCCAGATTGCAGTTTGGGCCCCTATGCTACCATAGCTGAGCAAGGACCCTCCTCACAGCTCTAGGGCAGAGGGGAGTGCCTGTAGTCATCTCCACACCAGAGCACAGGCAAGAGAGAAGTTAGAGCTTCTCATAAGATCTCAGAGGAATTAAGGACCCTGTGGGGTGTCCCCCAAACCCCCCAAAGTCTTGGAAGTGTGGTAAATCAGTCATAGACTGAGGAAATGAGAAACAACAGAAAAAGAAGAATCTGACCATAGAAAATTACTTTGGTTCATGTAGGATCAAAATACACACTCATTAGATGTCAAAGTTCAAACTTCTGTATCCAAAGCCTCTAAGAGAAATAGAAAATGGGCTCAGGTAATAGAAGAGTTCAAAAAAGACTTTTGAAAAGAAATTAAAGGAGGTAGAGGAAAAATTGGGAGGAGAGAGGAGAGTCAGGCAGATAAATCATGAAAACCAAGTCAGTAGCTTGGTGAAAGAAATACAAAAAAAAAATACTGAAGAAAAGAATATGTTAAAAAACTAGTTTAGGCCAAATGTAAAAAGCAACACAAAAGGAAAATTAGGAGAAGAATGCCTTAAAAAAGCAGAATTGGCCAGCTGGAAAATGAAGATTAAAAAAAAAAGTTCTCTGAAGAAAATAACTCCTTCAAATGCAGAATGGAACTAAAGGAAGCCGATGACTTTATGAGAAATCAGGAAGAAATAAAACAATACCAAAATAAGCAAAAATTGGAAGAAAACGTGAACTATCTCATTGGAAAGACACCTAACCTTGAAAACAGATCCAGAAGAGATAATTTAAAAATTATTAGGCTACCTGAAAGTCGCAAACAGGAAAAGAGCCTAGACTTCATTTTTCAAGAAATAATACAGCTAAATTGTCCTGAGATCCTAGAAGCAGAGGCTAAAATAGAAATTGAAGGAATCCTCTGATCACCTCCTGAAAGAGATCTCAAAAGGAAAACTCCTAGGAATATTATACCCAAATTCTAAAACTCCCAAGTCAAAGAGAAAATACTTAAAGCTGTCAGAAACAAACAATTCAACTACTGTGGCTCTATAATCAGGATTACACAGGATTTGGCAACAACTACATTAAGGGCTCATGGGGCTTGGAATATGAATTTTGGAAGGCAAAAGAGCTTGTTTACCACTGAGAATTAACTACCCAGCAAAACTGAACATCAAACTTTCCTATTAAAACAACCAGAGCTGAGCAGAAAGTTTGATTTCCAAGTGCAGGACTCAGGTGAAACATAGAGGGGGTGAAGGAGAAGGACTAACTATGAGGAACATAATGTCATTGAACTGTTTGTATTCTTGCAAAGGAAGAAGATATTGATAACTCATATGAATTTTCTTATTTATAAGAGGAAGTAGAAGGAGCATATATAGACAAGGCACAGGAGGGAATTGAATATAATGATATAATATGGTATAAAGATGGAGTCAGTGGGTGATAAAGGAAAGTACTGGGAGGAAAGGAAAGGAGAGGAAGAAGCAGCTAAGATATTTCACATAAAAGATTCAAGAAAAACTTTTTGCCATGGAGTGGAATGGGGGGAAGGCAGGGGGGAATGAGTGAGCCTTCATTCTCATCAGAAATGACTCAGAGAGGAAATAACATACACACTTAATAGAGTATAGAAATCTATGTTACCCTAGAGAAAAATGAGAAGAAAGGGATGGGATAATGGGAAATGGGGGGAGGGAAGGATGGAGTAGGTGATAGAGGAGAGGGAAGACCATGGGAGAGGGTACTCAGTACAGCACACTTCTGAGCAGGGACATGGTGAAAGAAGAGAGAGAGAGAATGGAATAGGTGAGAGCGGGGAGGAATAGAGTGGAAGTTAATACAGCTAGTAATAGTGACTGTAGGAAAAGATATTAAAGCAATTTCTCTGGTGGACTTATGATAAAGAAGGCAACTCATCCCAGAGACAGAAGCATTGGAATCTGAACACAAACTGAAGAACACTTTTTTTCTCTTACTATTATTGAGGTTTCTCTATCTTTTTTTGGGGGGGGGGTCTATGTTTACTTTCACAACAAGATTATTATAATAATATAAAATAAATAAACCAAATTATCAAAAAAAAAAAGAAAGAAAAGAACTCACCTGTTCCAAAGTTGACTGAGAGAGACTGTAATCCTGCAGGTTGAAGGTATGCTTAACTGAATAAGAATGAATTTATGTTAGCAGTTCACATATTTTCCATCTAGGTTTTTCCTAAGTTAGAGTATAATGTAAATAACTACAATATGCCTTGAATACAAAGGATAAAGCAAAAGTCACTCTATAGTAGAATAAAAATATAATAAAGTGGTCCAATCTGACTTTTGATATTAAAAATAGCTAATTTTATATTTTAATATACTATTTAAATAGTTGTCTTAGTTGTAGGACACTTAACTAAAAAGTCTTTGAGAAATTGTTTAACTCAAATTTGAGTTTTGCTTCCTTAAAGTCATGCAATGAATGGCTTTAGTTTTCTCAAATGTTTATTACACTGATTCTGTTTGGGATTTGCCATTGCTATGTAGAAACTCACTTTCAACATGAGTTGATCACTCTTACCTGCCTCTAATTTAGAAAAAGCCTGAGAAAGAGGATATACATCTTGAACAGGCACTTTATAGACCATCAAGGAGGAATACCTGATAGGAGAAAGAGAAAAATGCTATTTTACATTGCAGTCCTCTATATCTTGTATATTTTTGAATTCTTTGTATACAAGTCAGATATTCATTCTGACCATAACTTCATAAATGGCATGTTTTACCAGTTTCCAGTTTTTCCAATAATTTTTACTGAGCAGTGAATTCTTATTCCACAAGCTTAAATCTTTAATTTGTCAAACACAAGATATACAATACACAATAGTAATCATTTACTATTGAGTATTATATGTCTATTCTGTTTTACTAATCCACCTTTCTGTTTATTATCCAGTAGAGATAATTATGTTTTTGGTAATTTTGATAATTTTTTAATAATTACCACCTTACAACATAAAATCTGATCCTGCTAAATCTCCTTTCTTTATATTTTAATGACCTTTTATATAGATATTCTTGACCTTTTATTCTTCCAAATGAATTTTGTTATAACTTTTCTAGCTCAAAAAATAATTTTTGCTAATTTAATTGGGTTGATATTACATAAATAGATTAGGTAGAATTGCCATTTTTATTATATTGGCTGCTAACTCATGAACAATTAGCATTTCTTCAATTACATAAATCTGATTTTATTTGCATAAAAGTGTTCTATAATTCATGTAGTTCCTGGCTTTTTCTTGGCAAGTATCTTCCTGGTATTTTTTACTACACATAATTTATTCTAATTGGGGTATTTCTTACTATCTCTTCTTGCAAAGTTTTATTGGTGATATATAGAAATGCTGATGATTTATGTGGGTTTATTTTATATTTGGATACTTTTCTAAAATTATTAATTGCTTCAACTAACTTTTTAGTTAAATATCTAGGATCTATATCATATTACTTGCAAAATAAAATCATTTTTATTACCTCATTGTTCATTCTGATTCCTTCAGTTTCTTTTTTCTTCTTTTATTAGTATTATTATTAGCATTTTTAATACAAAATGGGTATCCTTTTTTATTCTTATCTAATTGAGAAGGCTTCTAGCTAATCCATATTACAAATAAAGCTTACTGATGTTTTAGGTAGATTCTTATCATTATAAGGAAAAATTCATTTATACCTATGCTTTCAAGTGTTTTAATCAGAATGAGTGTTGCATTTTGTCAAAAACTTTTTCTCCCTTCTCCAATTCTAATTTTTTAGGGTTTTTTCTGTAAATTTTTGGATCTCTTTTTCTTTTTTGCAAGGCAATGAGATTAAATGACTTGCCCAAGGTCACACAGCTAGGTAAATATTAAGGGTCTGAGGCTGGCTTTGAACTGAGGTCCTCCTGACTCTAGGACTGGTGTTCTATACACTGTGCCACTTAGCTGTCCTGTGAATCTTTATCTAAGTGTTTGATTTTCTTTTTATAATTTTCTTGATTTTCATGCTATACTCTTATTTCTCCCTCCCCTCCATTTTTCTTTAGCATTTGATTTTTAAAGCATCTTTAAAGTTTTCCCATGGAAAATTTTTTGGGGCTTGTGAACATTTTACATGCTTCTTTGAAGTAGAAGTGGCTGTTTTGATTTTACTGTCTTCTGAAATTGAATCAAATCTTCTCTATCACCATCTATGATTAGATTTTTTCCTCTTTTCCTTCCATATTTTCTAGTGATGCATTTCTTAGCTTTTGATTTCATGTAGGGTTGGGTTCTAGTCCCAAGGAGTGGGGAATAATGACTTAGACTTCAGATGTTTCATATTATCATTTTCTGAGCTTATTCAAGATTTCTATGTTACATCAAATTTTCTTGAGGTAGAGAAACAATTGGACTATGCCACTTTGGACTCTTCTCTCTTTAAGTTGGAAATGCTTGAATTAAAAATAATATTAAATTAATTTTAAAATTCTGACATCTTTATGTCAAAAGTATAGCATAAAGTATTAATTTTTTGTACTTTGACACATCATAAAGCAAGAAAAACTGATGAGAAGTTAAACTTACTTTTGCTATCACGGGAAAAAACCCCTAAAAACTTCCTTTACCTTTCTTGCCTTGATGCTGTTGGAAAAAGCTTCAGAATCTCTTCATGGAGATGTCTCACTTGTCCAGGTTCCTTCACCCTTATTTCCAGCAAATAATCTTTGCCAAACTTGCTTTTCAGCTGTTGGATGGAACCAATACATCTGGAGTAAGGGAAATGGAAGAAAATGAATGTGTGTGTGTGTGTGTGTGTGTGTGTGTGTGTGTGTGTGTGATGGAGAGAGACGAGACAGAGACAGAGACACAGTCAGAGTCACAGATACAGAGAGGGACAGAGAGAGAGAGAGAGAGAGAGAGAGAGAGAGAGAGAGAGAGAGAGAGAGAGAGAGAGGCTAGAAAATTAATATTTTTTAATCTATTGCTATTATCCTTTATTTTTTGAACAGCATGAAAAAGGTCTTTTTATACCAGGAGCAATAGATCTACTCATCTTGAGATGAGTAGAGTGGCAAAAGAATTTCTTATTTTGCTATATTTTTGCTTATAAAATAATAATGGAACATTCACCCACCGTAGTTGTCCTGATACAATGATGGCCACTCGGTCACACACAGCTTCAGCTTCTGCCATATAATGTGTAGTCAGAATAGCACTATTCTCTTTCTTCTTAAATATTGCTCTAATAGACTGCCTGTATGGACATAAAAAAATGCATGCAATTAGGAAAAGCACACTAATATTTGCATAAAACTTGACAAAAGAAATTGGAATGGTCATAGATAAGATATTTGTCAAGACAATTCAGATATTTAAAGGGGAGAATGTTCCTGAAGAGGATAAGTGGTAGGGTAGCAAGCAGTCGATGCATGAATTGAAGGAATTGTGTTGAACAAAAAAAAATAGTGAATGAAAGTAGTTTCTCTGAGAAGAAGGCAAAAGTTGAGGTATTAAAAAAAAGAGAAATGCTGTATTAATAAAAAAAATTAAAACAAACTTGTAAGATGGAAGACAGGAAAAAACCACAACAAAATCCTTGGAAATTTATTGGAAACTTGCATATATTATTTACTGAGCTCTTAATTTTTGAATGACATCTAGGTAAATATCAGAGACATGTTCAGTGCTAAATACATTTCTATAGAGCATTCTATAGAATGAATTTGGAAACAGCTTGATTTTCATAGGATCAACCAGAAGGTTAAAATCTAAACAGGCTTTGTTTGGCATTGAGTTTTCTTATAATTCTTCTCACCATATTTGTTGCTGCCCTTCTGGATCCATTCCAGTTGATGGTTCATCCAGAAGTATGACAGATGGATTTTCCAGGATACTCAGAGCAAAGCATAACTAAAATGCAGAGAAACACAATTAGTGACTATCCTTACCATGGAAATGCTCAGAAGAATGACAAGCATATTACAAACCTTTCGAATTATGCCTGTTGACAGTTCCTGGACTGGAACTTTCATGTATTCCTGAAGTTTGAGAACATCCATTAATCTGATTTAAAAGAGAATTGGTTGGAGAAATTACAAGTAAAGCAACTCTGAAGTTCTGCTTCATACTCATCAGATTAGCCAAAATGAAAAATAAATGAAAATTATGAATCTGGAAGGCATTGGAGGAAAATAGACCACTAATCATGGTTGGTGGAGTTGTGAATGGTCCAATCATCCTTGGACAGGAATTTTGAATTATACTTAACAGGTAAATAAAGTATGCATTTGCTTTTGGTTCAGCAATATCACTTTTAGATTTATACCTCAAAGAGATTTATTAAGGAAAGTACTCATATGTACAATGCTCAAAATGAGAGGATGCCCATAACTCGGGGAATGACTGAAGAAATTCATTACATAATGTAGTGAAATATTATAAGAAATAATATAATAAATTATGAAAAGGATGGATTTAGAGAAACCTGAGAAGACTTATTGAAGAGAATCATGAGAAAAAATATATACAATAATATCATTGTAAAGGCAAACCACTTTAGGAATTGGGAACTTTGGTCAGTTCAATGACTGATGATGAAGCATACTAACCACTTCTGATGCAGAGGTAATGGACATTATTGCACATAGCCAATGTGGGAGTTTATTATGCATGTTTGTAAAAAGGTTTAATTTTCTTTTTCATTATTGAAAATTAAATTTTAAATGGAAAAAGATTCTTTGAATTGGGCTCTTTGACCAATGGTGAACTTTGGAAGAATGTACCTGGAAAAGAGAGTAAATGCAGTGTAGAAGAGCTAGTTATTATCATTCAGGAAAGTCTCAACTCTGATTATCATGAAGTGACTTATTTAAAGAACAAGAGAGAGGTTTTATTGCTATTGTAATTTTTTTCTTGTTAACATTACAAGTACTTATTTCAGTTTTCTTTAATTGATTGATTTCAAAGTTTATTCCCTTTTAGGTTTTGTAATAATGATAAATTGAACTGAGACACAATGAAACAGGATCAATCTCAGATCAATTACTTATAATCTAGTAGAACTTGGAAACATAATATTTATGTGTCTCAAAGCAACATCCACTGAAGTGAACTTATGGTAGGGATATAAAATCACACCTTCCTGTATTTATTAGTAATTTTCATTTTAGAAAAGATAGATACATTTTATGTTGTGCATACACAAATCCATCTCTTGCCTTACCCTTGTTACAACTCTTCTCTCTCCTCATTTAGAAAATCATTGCAATTTCTCTTTTTACTATACCGTGAAATAGCGACCATGGCATTTTCTTTCTTCAGTCCTTTCACTGCAGCATAGACCTCCAAATGCTCTTTTACTGTAAGGTTTTGCCATAATGAATTCTCCTGAGCACAGTACCCAACGGTATTAATCATTTTATCTCTTTGTTGACTCGTTGTTCCTTTCAGAATCACCTACACAAAATATCCACTTTCAAATTCAACATGCAGTTTTAAAGTACATCTATTTCAACAATATGCCATTATTGGCTTGGAGACAGTTCATATGCTAGTTCATATGCTCTCCAAGAATCATTCTCAGAAAGTTTGGAAGTACTCACCACTAGTTCAGCCACAGATGGTTGAGAATTCTGCCATATTTATTCTCTCACATGGTCTATTATGTTATAGTGACCTTGAGATTAGTATTAATGGAGAGAATACCTATCCCAGAGAAATCACAGATTTTTGAAGTGCTGAAGTATTTTATAATGTATTAAAAATAAACAATTATGCTAACAGCAAAAGGTAAATCTGAAATAACTTAGCTATAAAGAATAACAATGAATACAAATATTGGTTCTTGTAGATAGAGAATAAATTTATAGAGAATTTCTCTCTCAGTGTTCCCCCAAGTCAAGATGAGAGATCCTCAGACTTGTCTCGAATTCTTTCACCTGAGCTTTATGGCCCAGTCTCCAAGTGATTGTTGATAAGATAAATGCCTTGAGTCTTCATGTCTAGACAACCTTTCTGTCTTTCAATATCATATACCAAAATATTTCATTTTGGAGTCTATTGCCATAGCTTTCCAACTACTCTCTTTCTCCTTCCTTTCCAGTTCAACCTTCTCAAGCTTTTAATTTGATATTCCTGAAGCAAGAATATGACCATGTCATTCTCATGATCAAGAAACTTTAGCAGTTTCCCATTTTCTCTGAGTTAAAAATACAACCTCTTCTTTTTGGAATTTAAAGTCCTTTACATTCTTGTTCTGACTCTTTTCATGCTGATTTCACATTGTTCCCCCTTAGCACCCTAATTTCCCATCAGGGAGACTTGTTAGGTGTTCCCTGCATGCAACTACCTTTTGGAAGCCCTAGAACCTTCCAAAACTTAGCTTGTGTTACTTCCTACATGAGATCTTCACTTCTTATTCTTCTAGTTGTTAATGTTTTTCTCTTAATATTCCTCTTCTCCTATGACTTTGTCTATATATATATGTATAAAAATATTCCTCCTCCTCTATGACTTTGCATTTACATATATATTTATGTACATACACATATATACGTTTATCTACATACTTAGATATATACATAAATGCAGGAATATGTGAAATATATCTTACATTTATTTATCAGTGTATATGTAGTTTTATCTTTGCAGCTTGTACATAATACAATAAATGAATGATAAATTCTTATTTGTTTAAATTCAATTGGTTATTTCAACTGGTTATTCAATTAGTTTAGGTGTGTCTGATTCTTCATGACCTCATTTAGGGTTTTCTGGGCAAAGATACTGGAAAGAATTGAATTTTCAGCTTGTCTCGGGTCACACAGCTATTAAGTATCTGAGTTCAGATTTGACCTCAGGAAGATGAAACTTCCTGACTCTAGGCATTACCCTCTAACTTTTGTACTACCTAGCTATCCCCATAAATCTCAGCAATGTGTTTTTAATTAAAACTTGAATCAAAAGAAAATGTAAAATAGTATATCTTGGAGAGGAGAGAGGATGACAGAAAAAAAAATTATGAGGATTGCTATGAACAAAGGTCAAAAATAAATATACAGAGAAATACCTCTGGCAACACAACATCTCTCTTATACTCTTTCTACTGTCCTTCACTGTCCTTCACTCCGAGTGAATGTACTTTTATCCTTCTGTCTCAAATATCCTAGTATTTGGTTTTTCTGACACAACCCATTATATTTCATTGTTTGAATTGTTGCTCCTAGGCTGAAACTTCATGTCTTTGACTTGCTCTTCATGACTACTTTTGGATTTCCTGACTATTTTACGCCAGGGCCCCAAGTCTCACTTATCTCTACCTGAATTGATATCTTGAAGCTCAGATTCTAGTTAGACCTTAGCTAATGATAAAAGAACTCATATCCTTTTTGCTCATACAGACTGTTCTAGTATGAACTAATTCCACTGAGCCTTGGTTCTGACAATTAGATTTCACTTAGTCAAAAGGCAATCATTCTCCTCTATGTATTGACAATATAAGTTTATTTAAAAGGTAAAGACTCACTTTTATCTTTATGATACTGAGCTTAGTCTCTTGCATAGAGCAAGAGCTTAATTAATGTTTCTTTCATTCATCCATATATTCATTCATTCATTCATTCATCTAGTTTAACTTCCAGAAAGGTTATGACTTACCTAGGTTACATATCTGAGACTTAGGATTCAAGTTCACCAAATCCAAATCCATTATTCTTTCCAGTGCATTATGCTATTTTTAGGTAATATTAGTAATAGTATACCACTTTGATATAGCACTAATTATTTCCCAAACGTTATTGCTTTTCAGTCATGTATGACTCTCCTTGACCTCATTTAGGGTTTTCTTGGCAAAGATCCTGGAATAGTTTGCCACTTCCTTCTCCAACTCATTTTATAGAAGAAGAAACTGAGGCAAACAGGGTTAAGTGATTTGTCCAGGGTCAAACAGGTAGTAAGTGCCTGAGGCTGAAGTTAAACTCAGTTCTTTCTGATTCTAGGACCAGAGTTCTATCAGTGGATAGCTACTTACCTGCCCTAAAGGTATTATACTTCCCTTTTCCTGCAACTATTTTATACATTTTCTTATCATTATCTTAGACATTTTCTATCATCAGTCCCTAAGACAGTGTTTTAAACACAGTAGGCACTTAAAAAATTTCATGATATTACCTCAGGCAATTCTTACATTGACTCTATCTTCATAGCTTCTAATGGAGATACATACTCATCTTTCTCTTCCTCCAGTAAAAAGTTTGTGAACGTGTCACAATCACTTATTGAAAACTGAACTTTGAACTACATCTATTTCTGGTGCCTTCAGTCAAAATATTTCACTTCTTTATCATTTACCTTTCCTGCTGTTGGTCTTGTGTATCCAGTTATCATCCTAATACATGTACTTTTGCCAGCTCCATTGTGTCCTAGAAGTCCCAGGATCTCACCTAGAAGGAAAAAGTGAATGACAATCAGAGAAGGTACTTCTATCTTCCTGTACACTTTATTCTTATTTGAGTGTTTCGCCTTTATTCTTGTGAATAAAATTCCAAGAATTTTTTGTGGGTTGGTGTTTGATAAAAGGCCAGAAGCAGGCATTTTACTGAGTATGAGGAGTGTCCATATTAATTAGAGTTTTAAGCAAGCTATGGGGATTTTAACTCAGAAAATCTTTGACTACTGAACCCACAAAGTAGAGGACTGGCAAGATGGTTTTGCCATGGTCCCAGATTAAGCATGATAATATATTTCTCTTAGGTTATTACAATCTAGTTCTAGAAACTTAGATGGAAATCCTGCTTCTATTGCTGATAAATGAAATTCCAACTCATTTAACAGAAATTTGTCCAAGATCTTTTTGAAAAAGTAGCACAAGCCTAGTCAGTTCTCCTTCCATAAGGAATCTGTGTCAAAAGAATTTCCATGCTATTTGGAATCGTATATTAGGTATCTCTATAGAAAATTTATCTATTTGTGTCAAAGTTAGTGAGTCACCAACAGTATAGCATATTACTATTTTTCTCTAGATCTCTTTAATTCTCTAAGTCCTCCTTCCAAAAAATGAATTATGCATGAGATCTCGGACAATAACAGGTGAACCCATTGAACAGAGGAGAGATCTAAAGTAAAATCTTTGTGAATTAAAACCTTTTTTAACGCAGAAAGAGATATTTCTTGTAGCCAGTTTCTTCTTTCTCTTTGAAAAACAACTTTTCTTCTTGCCTTCATATTCTTTTCGAAGACAGCTGGCAATAATAACAGGTTTCTGAAAAAGAAGCTAGAAATTTGACTTTCCTCATATGGCTTTAGCTGGCTGCTATATTCTCTCTTGGCTCTCTACCCACAAGTCATTGAACAAATTAAGTCACATTGAGGGCAATGCTTAACTGACATAATTGAGGATACTGTATCAACTTATGTTTATAGATGGAAAATTCATTTTTCTGTGCATGAATGTAAAATGATATTAAAGAATGTTTCCCATGAGTCTGCTTTTCTTTACACAGAATGAATTAGATAAAAAGAGGTCTTATCACAGTTAACTTTAAGAAGAGGCCAAGGGCTCAGACCTAACTTGTTAAACATTCCTTATAAAATAGCTTATCCAAGGCCTTTGACTCAACAAGACTTTTTGGATTTTTAAAATTATTCATATGCTTTAAGCACAAATTTTCCTTAAATTTAAAAAAAAATATTCTTCTTCTATAGCTGCACTGTTTAAGTATTAATTAAAGATTGTTTACTTGAGAATTGATTCAATCATCTAAGTGTTTCAGTTTGCATCTACACATAAAGTTTCACCTCATCCAGGTCAGAAGCAGTCAGTGCCCTTGCAGTTCTAGTTCTTTCTGCCTGAACATCTCCATCTTCATTGTCTGGTTCTTCAGGATTGGTACCACCATCGCTATTTGTTGGAAAAATTCTACAAAATACAAAGAAAACCCCATAAATAATGATTTCCAACTATAGTTGATGCCAAAAATTGGCATTCTCAACTAATTTTTATTTTTGTGTCCAAAGAGCTTGAACTGTCTATCTTTCTTTCTGTCTGTTTTAGTTTCTTCATCTGTGAAATGAGGATATAAATAATATTTACCTTCCTAGGTTGTATGAGGATATAATTAGATTTGTAAAGGGCTTAATAAAATATAATCAGTATTTAATAAATGCATGTTCCCTTTTCCTTACTGCATTTCTTCACTTTAAAGTTAGCTCTGACTATTCCCTTTCTTATACCTTAGATTCTATCTATTATCAAATGTTATCATTTATTTTTCTCAAATGCCTTTCAAATTTTTCTATTATTTCATTTTCACTGCCATTATGACCTCATGCACATTCATGCAATAGCCTCCTTTGCATCCTTTCATATATTCCCCATTCCATTCTATCATCCTACAAACTACTGTTATTCTACTCTTACCAAAATTTAACTTAAGATATAAGAATCACATTTTAGGATCTACTACAATTATATTTAAACTAAACTTATTTGTGTTATTCATAAAAGGATTGATAATTGGGCTGGGCTGAATTCTCTGAATCTAAGCTCATTCTAATAAGAATGTTTTTGTTACTATTCTCTACAGATTCTTTCTCATTTTCATCTCTTTGCCTTAGCTAGTGTGTTGTGTCCTTCTGTGAACTGACTTTTTTCTATAAATTGAATCCTTTTTCATTGTATAGTTCAAATCCTTACCTCAGCCATTCAATTCAACAAGCATTTACTAAAAGCCTTCTAGGCTTTAGTCTAAAGATTTTCGTCTAGGTACAAAAAGACAGAAATGGAATGGTTGTTCCCTTCAAAGAAATTATCTTTTCCTGAAGGGATCTTTATTCCTTCATGGACACAAGTTAATATATGAACACAAAGTAGATTGAGCTCACTGAGAAGAGATGCTGCCTTTCATTTTCCTTTCTGTATGCAGTGCTTACTTGGCACAGTGCCCAAATACTGTGTTTATTAAATTCTCTAAATTAGTAGATCCTTACTAAATTCTCATTAACTAAGTGTTTTAAAAGAAACTAAGTAGTGGTGAGGAGGGAATGCATTCTAGATTTAAGGGTCTCCATTTTTAAAAGCCCAGAGGCCATAAATGGGATGTCTTGAGCAAGAAATAAAGAATTAGCTGTTTTGACTAGAATGGAGACTGCAGGAAAGAAAGTTGAAATAAGAAGAAAAAGACATGTTGGAGCCAGACTGTGGAAGGTTCAAATGCCAATTTAGAGAAAATAAGAAGTGATTAGACATTTTTGAATAGAGGAGTCATACAGAATTATGTTTTTACAAATATCTGTTTGGCAGCTTTAATGGAGGATGAATTGCAGAATTGAATAACTGGAAGTAGGAAGATCATTCAAGAATAGCTAGAATCTGAATTAGGATAGGACATTGTATGAGTAAAGCAAATGGGAGAGTTATAAATAAAATGTGGTTGTAGAATTAATAAGATTTGGCAATTGATTAGATATGTGTGTGAAAGAGAGGGGAAAGTTAATGATAATGCCAAGGTTTTAAATGTGGATGAAAAAGAAGGTAATGTTATCAGGGGGAGCATTTAAATGCTTTCTAATGCCTTCAGATGTGTGGGATTTGTTTTTGTTTTTAACCACAATGCAGTTTCCTTGAGAGCAGGGATACTATTTTATAATTTTTTTATCATTTTATTACCAAGTATTATTTCTTGAATATTTTCTCAAGAAAAACCTCACAGTTAATTTATGATTATTGTTATTATTGTGTCTGGCTCTTTGTGACCCCATCTGGGATTTTCATGGCAAAGTTACTAGAGAGGTTTGCCATTTACTTCTCTAGTTCCTTTGGCAATTGAGGAACTGAGGCAAACGGAATTAAGTGATTTTCTCAGGGTCACATAGCAACTGAGTATCTAAGTTAAATTTGAACACATCTTTCTGAATCTAGGTTCAGTTCTCTAGTTACTGTGCTATTTAGCTGTTTCCTTAAAAACTTAATAGGGAATCATCAACTACAGTTCTGGTAAAATGGTGTACCAGTAGACAGTACAATCTGCCTTGCTGCTATCCACTGTGAGCATTGCCAGCTAACCTATCATTGTTTTATAAGAATTCCTGGACTTCCTATCTAATCTTCCATTGCACTTCAAGGTGCAACAGAGTTGTAGATGAGTTCACCTGTATGTATTGTATTCTTTAATTAGAATGTAAGCTTCTTGAAAGCAGGGACTGTTTTTATTTTGTAATTTTATTCCCAGGGTTTAGGAAAATGTTTGGTAAATTTAAAAAGTGTTTTTCATTATATTCAAATCTATTCAATTGAATTTATAAATTAAATAGTGAATTCTATTTTTCCCCTTGCTAACCTGAATACAGGATCCTTTCTCATGGTTTGTTTTCCATATTTCATTTCCAGGCATCGTAGAACAAAAAAGAAAATGATGCAATGAAGGTAAGGCTAAGGGAAAAAGAAAGACAAACTCAGTAACACTAGTGTAGAAATTATTTCCATGTTTACTTTTAAAAAATTTTTTTTAATTTTCATCCATTTGTACATGCTTATTTCCAAGTTACAAAATTTCCCTCCACCCTTCCTTCCCACCCCCTTCCCCTCCATGGAGAACAGTCAGGTTAGCATTTTACATATATATTTTGTTAAAAAAATTTACAATTTAGAAAATTTTGGCATGAGGAATTAGGATTAAGGGGAAAAGGTACATGAGATACTTTTTATAAAGTGTTCATCAGATTAGATAAAGGTGTTTTTTTCTGTGTGTTTTGTTTTGTTTTTTTTTTCTTTCTCTGGTTGGGGATGATATAGTCCATAACCAGTTTGATAGTTATCCTAGCTCTCTGGACTATCAAGAGGAGCTGTTCATCTCATGATGTTGCTGATGTGTACATTGTTCTCTTGACTCATCAGATCCCATAAGTCATTCCATGCTTCTCTAGAGTCCAACCATTTATGGTTTCTTATAGAACAATAATATTCCATAGTATTCATGTACCATAACTTGTTTAGCCATTCCCCAATTGATAGGCATCCCCTCAATTTGCAATTATTTGCCACTACAAAAAGAGCTGCTTTGAATACTTTGGAACATGTAGTACTTTTTTACAATTTCTTTTGGATATAGTCCCAGAATTGGAATTGCTGTGTCAAAGGGTATGAACAGTTCTATTGCTATTTGGGCGTAGTTCTATATTGCTCTCCAGAAAGGTTTGGATCCATTCACAACTCCACCAGCAATGCATCAATGTCCCAATCCTCCCACAACCTCTCCAACACTGGTCATCTTCCCTTTTTCTCATCTGGGCTAATCTAATATGTCCATATTTACCTTAACATATTTATTGCTGTTCTCTTACCAAGAGAGAGAAAGAAGACAGTCTTCTAATAAATTTGGGTAGTAATGATTCAGGGAAGATGTTATGATTGGAAACAAATTTTGTGGAAGAAAAAATATTATTTGTACCCTTCTGAGGAATTCTGTTGTTCAAAGTGACTCCATTCCAGGTTGGGAGTGGCCTTGGCTTGTTCACCTTTCCTCCAGTTTCCCCCTTCTCCCACTTCTGGTTTCTAGCTACCTGACCTTGCCTATTAATAAGTCAAGCTTATACTGTTGTGATGGAGACGACATGTCGAACTTCTAAATTTCACACCTTGGGACAGGAAGAACCAATACATAGCTTACCTGCTGGCGAATACCTGAGCCAGGTGCTAGGCCATTCCCCAAGCACCACCTTTTGACCAACCCACTACAGAAGTGCATTTGAGATAAGAAGCATTGCCCCTTCTGTCTCTTCTTGACCCTACTTTCACCTTGCAAGGATGGCTGTATATCTTTGTCTTTCTTAGCCTTGGGCTCCCACCCTAGGCCCTGCATGATGTAGAGAATTGTGAATGTAGCAGAAATAAAATCTGTTAAAAGGGTGGAAGTTCCTGTCTCTCTTGGACACTGTTGATTATAACTTGTCCCTATTTTCCCTTCCACTTAATTTTGGTCTGGACATTGGCAGGAAGGAAATGATGTGTTAAAATTGGAGATCAAACACCTTGAGATAGGAAGGATCAATAATACATGGTTTGCTATTGGGATTACCTGGCCTAAGGTGTAGGACCACTCTGAGCACCATCCTCTGTCCAACCCTCTGTCCCAAGGGGTATATAACAGGAAATGCTGCCCCTTCAAGCTTTCTTGCTTCTTCCCACCTCTCATCCAGAAAGATTGGGGCTCTGTGGTACTAACCATGTGGCCTGGTTAAGTCAAAACTCATGGCTGTCTGCCCTTCTGTCTCTTTGTCTCTGTTTCTCTGTTTCTCTCTGTCTCTCTCTGTCTCTCTCTGTCTCTCTGTCTCTCTTTCTCTCTCTCTTTCTTTCTCTCTCATACACACACACACACAAACTTTACCTAGCCTGCCCTCAAAGTGCTTACCACTTTTCTAGGAGAGAAAATGATTTAATCTGTATACTTTGTAAGCCTTCTATAATAAATCTTGAGCAATTTTAAATCCCAGGGAAGTACATCATGATTCATTCATTCATTTTCACTCTCAGTCTTCATTTGGTGAACCAAAATCTCATCCACAACAGTAATGTGTGCAAATACAAAACTCAGCTCATATGTTCTATTTAAAAGAGTAGTGAGAACAAGAGGATAAAGTTAATAATCATTACTTCATTTTCCTCAACATCTGCACAATTCAGAGTTGTATAATTCTTACAGATTTAGACTTATGGAGACTTTACAAAATATTGCTCCAGGTTTTATAGTCATAATATCAGATTAATGTCACCAAAGAGCAAGCACCAAAAGAGACTGAGAAGTCCGGGGTGGAGCCAAGATGTTGTCCTTAAGCTAACCTGCTCCCAGAGCCTTTCCCTATCAAAGATAAATGAAGCCTCTACTCTGACATCCACACTAAAGATCCCACCAAGAAAAAGAGAAGATTCAAAGAGGTTTTCAACAGTAGACATTGTGGAGGATTTTCAGTGAAGGTCTGTTTCTTTGGGGGGGTGGGAAGGGAAGTAAAGTTCAGGGGGTGGGAGAGTGGGGAAAGTCTGCAGGAGGCTTTTAGGCACAGTGCAATCCAGGTTAATAATAATAACAGAAGTCCCTGGAAGTTAGATAGCAAGGCAGCAGGAAAGATCCCAACCCTAAAGAAACTCTGAACCCTGAGAGCACCAGGGTAAAAGACAGGACTGGTTATGGAACAATCCTCTGTAAAGTCAGAACATGGACATAAACATCATGCAGGAAATCATAAGGGAAAACTACTAGAACAAGGTAACAATATAACAATTGAAAGAATCCACAGAACCCCTACAGAAAAAGACCCCCCATAAAAACTCGAAGGGCTATAATAACCAAATTCCACAACCCTCAAATAAAAGAGAGAATATTGCAAGCAGCAAAAATAAAACAATTCAAATACAAAGAGAATACAATCAGACTAACACAGGACCTATCAGACTCAACATTGAAGGATTGGAAGAACTGAAAAAAACCCCCTAACATATTTTGGAGTACTAAGGATCTGGGATTACAACCCAGAATGAACTACCCTGCAAAATTCAGCATATACTCTCAGGGAAAAAAGATGGATGTTTAATGAAATATAGGACTTCCAGAATTTTCTGACACAAAGACCAGAACTGAACAGAGAATTCAATCACCAAATACACAACTGAAGAGTTACAAAAATAAAAAAGTAAATGAAAAAGGGGACTGAAGAAACAAAATTGTTTTAAACAAATGTTGGTCCCTAAAAGGGAAGATGTAACAATTTAATTCTTTATAACTTTACTTCTCTAAGGAAAATTAGAGGGTAGAATATAATTGAAGAGAATGAATCTAAAGGATAAAATCCAAGAAGATAAAGAAAAAGTTCTCAGTAAGACCTCCAGAGCCTCCCAGTACTTAGAGATCTTCGTTTCTTACAGTTAATTAGATCAGAGCCCAGGTAATTGGATCAGTATTGCTGAACAAGGGGTTAAGTACCCTGGAGGGGGGTAAAGTGTGAAAGAAAATAGGCCTGGGGGGAGGGGCACAAATGGTTCAAGAAATGATATGCCTTTAGATGATACTTTAGCTTGTGAGGAGATTTGTGTGTACTTGAAAGATACTTTAAAAGGGGGTAAGGTAAAAAATGATTATAATTATAATTTGATGCAATTTGAGACAATGCTGCTTATCAAGCAATCAAGTAAACAATCTGTGATATCTTGATAACAATAGGAGCTTATCAAGCAATCAAATAATCCAACTGTGATTGATGATACCTGATTAATAATATTAGAGCACCAAGGGAAGAGGCACAAAGATTATAATTTTAGAGGGAAAGAAGGGAAACGAGAATACTGAGTAAATTCTATTCAATAGATTTGGCCCCTGTGAGAGAATAAGATACATTCCCACTTGGGTTTAAAAATCTAACTTAATCTACAGGGGAGGGAGGGACAGGAAAGATAAGGCAAGAAGGGACTGATAAAAGGGAAGGGAAAGTATTAAGTGAAAATAAACTGAAAGTTAAATTTCTAAAAGAAAAGTCAGGGGTGGCTAGGTGGCGACTACTGGCCCTGGAGTCAGGAGTACCTGGGTTGAAATCTGGTCTCAGACAATTAATAATTACCTAGCTGTGTGGCCTTGGGCAAGCCACTTAACCCCATTTGCCTTGCAAAAAAAAAAAAATCTAAATAAATAAATTTTAAATAAAAGAAAAGTCAAAGAGGAAAGGTAGTAAAATTTTGGTGAAGAGGAATAAGAGAAAAGGAAAGAGATAAATATAAATGGAGGAAGAAAATAGCATGGAGGGAAATACAGAATCCGTCATCTTAACTGTAAATGTAAATGGGGCAAACTGTCCCATAAAACAGAAGTGGATAGCAGAATGGATTAAAAATCAGAATCCTATAATATGTTGTTTACAAGAAAGACATTTGAAGCAGAGAGATACACACAGGGTAAAGGTTGAATATATTATGCCTCATAAGAAGTAAAAAAAAAAACCTGGGGTAGTGATCCTAATCTCAGACAAAATAAAAGCAAAAATCAATCTCATTAAAAGGGATAAGGAAGGAAACTACATCTTAAAAGTAACCATTGGAAATGAAGCTATATCATTGCCAAACATGTATCTACCTAGTGGTATAGCATCCAAATTCCTAGAGGAAAAACTGAGTGAATTACAAGGAGAAATAGAGAGCAAAACTTTAATAATGGGAGACCTCAAAATCCCTCTCTCTGAACTAGATAAATCTAACAACAAAATAAACAAGAAGGAAGTTAAGAAGGTGAATGAAATCTTAGAAAACTTAGATTTGATAGACCTCTGGAGAAAATGTAATGGGGATAGAAAAGAATATACTTTTTTCTCATCTGTACATGGTATCTTCACTAGAATTGACCATGTATTCAGGCACAAAAACCTTAAAATCAAATGCAGAAAGGTTGAAATAATAAATATATACTTCTCAGATTATGATACAATAAAATGTAATACATGTAATACATGTACATGTAATAAAGGGTCAGGGAAAGATAAACCAAGAACTAATTGGAAATTAAATAACTCTATCTTAAATAATGGGTGGGCCAAACAGCAAATAACAGAAATAATCAATAATTACATCCAAGAAAATGATAATAATGAGACATCATACCAAATTTATAGGATGCAGCTGAGGCAGTTTTGAGGGGAAATTTTATATCTCTAACTGCCTATATGAATAAGATAGAGAAAAAGGAGATCAATAAATTGGGTAGGCAAATAAAAAATCTAGATAAAGAACTAATTAAACATCTCCAATTAAATACCAAACTAGAAATTCTGAAAATCAAGGGAGAGATTAATAAAATAAGAAGTTAAAAAAAACCCATTGATCTCATAAATAAATCTGAGTTGGTTTTATGAAAAAAAAAAGTAAAATAGACAACCCTTTGGTTAAATGGATTTTTATAAAAGGAAGATAACCAAATTACCAATATCAAAAATGAAAAGGTGAACTAACCAATGAGGAAGAAATTCAAGAGATAATTCAGTTTGCCAAATTAGATGCCAATAAGTTGGACAACTTGAGTGAAATGGATGAATATTAACAAAAATACAAACTGACCAGGTTAACAGAATAGTAAATAAATTACTTAAATAACCCTATCTCAGGAAAAAGAAATTGAAGAAACCATCAATAAACTCCTTAAGAAAATGTCTTCAGGTCCAGATGGATTTACAAGTGAATTCTACCAAACATTTAAGAAACAATTAATTCCTATTCTACATAAACTATTTAAAATAAAGGAGAGGAAGCAGTTCTGCTAAACTCCTTTTATAACACCAACATGGTGTTGATATATAAACCAGGAAGAACCAAAACAGACAAAGAAAAAACCAATCTCCCTAATGAATATTGATACAAACATCTTTTTTTTTTAGGTTTTTGCAAGGCAAATGGGGTCAAGTGGCTTGCCCAAGGTCACATAGCTAGGTAAATATTAAGTGTCTGAGCCCAGATTTGAACTCAGGTACTCCTGACTCCAGGGCCATTGCTCTATCCATTGTGCCACCTAGCTACCCCTGATGCAAACATCTTAAATAAAATTTTAGCAATTTCAGTACAGGAAGTTATTACCAAGATAATACACTATGATCAGGTTGGTTTTATACCAGGCAGGTAGGGATGGTTCAACATTAGGAACACACTCAATATAATTAAACATATCAATAGTAAAACCAAAAGAAATCATATGATTATTTCAACAGATACTGAAAAAGCTTTTGATAAAATACAACATCCAATCCTATTAAAAAACTAGAAAGTTTAGGAATAAATGGAGTTTTTCTTAAAATAGTAAATAGTCTCTATCCAAAAACCATCAACAAATTTTATATTTAATGGGAATAAGCTCAGAGCATTTCCAATAAATTCAGGGGTGAAACAAGGATGTCCAGAAATTGAAGGAATCAGAATTGGCAATGAGGAAGCAAAACTTTCACTCTTTGCAGATGATATAATGGTATACCTAGAGAACCTGAGAAAATCATCTTTGAAAACTCCTTGAAACAATTAACAAATTCAGAAAAGTAGCAGGATATAAAATAAATCACATAAATCATCAGCATTTCTATATATGAACAACAAAGGCCAAGAACAAGAGATAGAAAGAGGAAATTCCATTTAAAATAATTGTAGGCAACATTAAATACTTGGGAATCTACCTCCCAAGACAAATCCAGAAACTGTAAGAACACAATTATAAAGCAGTTTTCAGCCAAATAAAGTCAGATCTAAATAAATGGAAAAATGTCAAAGGCTCATGGTTAGGTTGAGCTAATATAATAAAAATGACAAATACTTATTCAGTGCCATACCAATGAAACAACCAAATAACTACTTTACTGAGTTAGAAAAGAAACAGTTACAAAATTCATCTGGAGCAACCAAAGGGCAAAAATAGCAAGGGAACAGATGAAAAAAAAATGTAAAGGAAGGTGGCCTCTCTCTACCAGATCTAAAAATATACTATAAAGCAGCATTCATCAAAACTGCCTGGCACTGGTTAAGAAATAGAGTAATGGACCAGTGGATTAGGATCGGTTTGCAAGAAAGTCATTAAATGACTACAGAAATCTACTATTTGACAAACCCAAAGACAGTAGCCTCTGGGATAAGAACTCACTATTTGACAGAAATTGTTGGGAAAACTAGAAAATAGTATGGCAAAAACTAGGCATAGATCCACATCTCACACCCTATATCAAAAATAAGGTCAAAATAGGTATAGGATTTAAACATAAAGAGTGATACCATAGATAAATTAATAGACCAACAAATACTCAACCATCTGATCTATGGAAAAGGGATAAATTTATGACCAAACAAGAATTAGAGCAAACTATAAACTGCAAAATGAATGATTTTGATTATTAAATTAAAAAGTTTTTGCACTAATAAAAATCAATGCTGCCAAAATTAGAAGAAAAGCAGAAAGCTGGGAAACAATCTTCACAAACAGGATTTCTGATAAAGGTCTCATTTCTAAAATATATAGAGAATTACATCAAATTTATAAGGTTACAAATCATTCCCCAATTGATAAATGGTCAAAGGATTTGAACAGTTTTCAAATGAAGAAATTAAAGATATATATATATATATATATATATATATATATATATATATATATATATATAATCATATGAAAAAATGCTCCAAATCACTATTGATTAGAGAAATGCAAATTAAAATAACAATGAGATATCATCTTACATCTAGTGGATTATCCCAGATGAGAAAAAGAGAAGATGATCAATGTTGGAGAATGTGTGGGAGAATTGGGACATTGATGCATTGTTGGTGGAGTTGTGAATAATCCAACCTTTCTGGAGAGCAATATGGAATTATGCCCAAAGAGCAATGTAACTGTTCATACCATTTGACCCAGAAACTCCAATTCTAGGACTAGAAGAAATTGTGAAAAATGGGAAAAGCCCTAAAAAATATTCATAGCAGATCTTTTTTGTAGTGGCAAACAATTTCAAATTGAGGGGATGCCCATCAATTGGGGAATGGCTAAACAAGTTATGGTACATGAATATATGGAATATTATTGTTCTATAAGAAACCATAAATGGCTGGACTCTAGAGAAGCATGGAATGACTTATGGGATCTGATGCTGAATGGAGTAGAACCAAGAGAACAATGTACACATCAACAGCATTATGAGATGAACAACCTTGATGGAAGCAGCTCCTCTAGATAGTCCAGAGAGCTAGGACAACTGTATCAAACTGGTAGTGGTCTACATTATCCCCAACCAGAGGAAAAAAAAATACACAGAAAAAAACATCCCTACCGAATCTGATGGACACTTTATGAAAAGTATCTCTAATGTATCTCTTTCCCTTAATCCTAATTCCTCATGCCTAAAATTACTAAATTGTAAATATTTTTAACAAAATATGTATGTAAAATGCTAACCTGACTGTTCTGTACTGAAGGGAGGGGGGTGGAAAGGAAGGGTGGAGGGAAATTTTGTAATTTGGAAATACACATGTACAAATAGATCAAAATAAAAAAAAGAAATTTTAAAAAAAGAAAGGAAAACTCTAAAAAACAAACAAGCAAGCAAACAAAAAAAACAAAAACAAAGAGCAAGACAAACATCTTAGCAGATCAAAAACTTCTGAAGACTTTCTTTTAAATAATTATAATTTCATTATATTAAATACTCACAAATGGATTAATCAGAGTGATATATATACAAATACTCACATTCCCAAAAAATTCACATGCAAGTCTAAAATCATGCCTTTGCAAAACCTTATAGATCATATTAGTTAAAATTATGCCAAATGCACAACAAAGCAAATGTCACCCTTAATATATGCATAACCTAATGGAAATGTCTTCTTACTATGAGAATCAGGAAGTGTATATTTTCATTGATTTGAAGTAGATCCTCTATATCATATGAACTGTAGAACTGCCAAAAAAAAAAAAAGAACATGGTTAAATTTGTTTGTCTGTGAATTGTATCTATAATTTTATAATGTAATGAAAATCTTTGATTATGGATATTCCTTGAGCATAAAAAGAAAAGCCTATTAGCTACTTTGTTCCTCTTTCAAGTCTATACTCAGTATGCTTTTCATTGCAGTTTTAACTGTTAGAGATTTACAAAAGTGCAAGATAAGCAAGATTTGTTGTTAACATTCTCAAATATCCTTTTCTGTCCTCCTTTCCTTTCTTTGTGCCACTCTCCTTTTCCAAACAGGCAAAGGTTCATCCTTTTCCTTCCTACCTACACCTAAGCAGAAGAAAGAACCCATCTTCTTTTCACTAAGATTGTGAATGTCAAATAAATTCATAAATAATGGTGAATAAATTAAGGATTAATTTAGATAGTCCTCTTCTAAAGACACTTTCATCTTAAGAAAAGTCATTCTTGATATAAAAATATTTATTTTATTTTGTAGACTATCAGCTATAAATAAACTAGTAGGAGGGGGATATATATATATATATATATTTCTGGGTAGGGAATATTTCCTGGTTTCATCAAAATCATATCAGACAATTGGCTACTTACTTTGCCCAGGAACTTGTATCCCCTATCCATGATCCTAGAGGGCTAGGAGTCTTAAAGGTTTTTCACTTTTTTTCATGTCATGGATCCTTTAGTGAACTGAGGAAACCCATGGACTCCTCAGAATATTTTAAAATATATAATATAAAATATATAGGATTATAAAAGAAAATGATATTATTCACATACAATCATATATAGATCCATATATATATACATGGATGTAAAACACACAGACTTTAGAGAGTCTGTTATTGGTACAATTCTAAGTACCTACTATGTAGAATGGAATATAATTCTTTGCCCCAGCTAGAAAATAAAAAGCAATGGAATCTTTTCTCCTATTGTTTTATGAACTTAATCTCTTGAGAGTAAAAGAAATGTACTCTTTGAGTTAGTCAGTCAGTCAAAAAACATTAATTTCTTTCCAATTGTCATGCAATTGACTTCCTAGGTTCACCTGATTTTAAAATCCAGGCAGATTTTAAGCAGTACCAATATGAGGGTATATTTTTCAGTACTTTTCATTGAGGCATTATAGTCCTACACAGTCCCATGTCAGCAGCAAGATTTGAATCCCAATATTCCTGACCCTAGGACAACTCTATCTAGTACTTAAGCTACCTATCAAAATAGCAGCACTTTTTTTGGTAGCAAAGAATTGGAAATAAAATAGATTATATCGATTGTTAAATGGATAAACAAATTTGGGTACATGAATGTGATACTATGTATCCAGTACTTACCTCCATAATCAGGATAGTGTATCCAAACATGGTGAAGAAGGGAAGGAATATCATGCAGCAAAGCACGGAAGTTAATCCAAAAATAGCTTCTTCAGTAAAGGCAACTATGAACAAGCTAGTCTGTAGGAAAATTTCATAGTGATTTGAACAGAAAGATTAAGTAGATTTCAATATTTTAAGTGGCTATTCAATATTTAGGTATTCAATATTTGATACTTTTCTTCTTCATATATTTCCACTTTTAGGTTCACACACCATTTTGTAGTGAGTATTGCCTCTGTTTGGTATTTAATACCTTCCAACATCTAACTCCCACCTGTCCAGATTTATTTCACTCTATCTATTCACATGCCATTTTACAGTCAAACTGGCCTATTTTTTGTATTCCAAACTCAACAATAATTATTAAGCCTTCTTATCTTTATGTAGGTTCTACCTTTTCTTTATTTTCTCTATATTCCTATAGTATTGGGAATTTAAGTGACTTGCTCTTAGTCACACAGCCTCATATCAACATAGCAGCACTGTTTTGAATAAGGAAGAACTGGAAATAAAATAGATGTATCTTGATTGTTAAATGGTTAAACAACTTTGTTAGAAGAATTTATCATTCTATTCTATTTTTGTGCTGTAGGAATGGAAATTTTTATTATTTTTATTAATTTTATTATTCAGGGCTTTGGGCCATTACTCCCACAATTTGTGGCTAACTAAAAAGCACATATTCTGTTAATATTAATCTCATTTGATCAAAACATGATTCTTAGAATAACAATGTAAAGGGTTCCTTTAGTAAAAGTCAAGGGGGATTTACTCCCTAGCTAATTGTATAGGGAAGAATGTCCTTGATGCTGCTGTTCATGGGTATCTGGCTGACATGTAAATCCCATCTCTCAATCCACCTAATTGTAAGCCCTCTAGATGTAATTTAATCTGTAACCTGACAATTCATCTATAAAAACCTGCTTAATTTATATAAATCTTGTTTATATGAGAGATTATGACTGTTTAAACTGTACAAGTTTTATAAATTTAAAGTAGAATAGGATTATGAATCTGTCTTTGTTTTTAAAAACTTTTATGACCCAAGGAAGTTATGCGATCCCAACATGTAAAATAATTATTTCTCTTTCACTCTGATGTAATTTTTATCCATAAGAGCTTTTGCTAGAGTCCAGATCTTCATTTAGATTTGTTTTTTTGTCTGAGATCTGAAGCTCTGCTTAAGAGCAATAATAATAATAATAATAATAATAATAATAATAATAATTATAAATACCCAGATTTTTTTAACCTATATAATTTCTATTTTGGGGTACCTACAATATGAACTCAGAAAGGAGATATTTTTCTTATAACACATATATGAATTGATGTAAAGTGAAAGATACCTCAAAGAGTAGGATCAAATGATTGCAAATTCAAAAAAGTTCTTGAAAGAACTTAAAAAGGAATCCAAAGTCAAATAAGAGAGATCAAGGAAAAATTAGGAAAAAGATAAGAGCAATCCAAGAATAGTATGAAAAGAAAAAAAAAGAGATCTATATAGGACTATAAGTCAGAAATATTCAGGCTCTTCAGATTTCCTTCATAGACAGACTATAGAGACACAATAAAGGGTAAGAAGTAGTCTCTTCAGATCACTTCCAATGACCTCAGAAAAGACAGGATCTCCAGGGCCTTGGGTCTGGCCTGAAAAAAGTGTAGATATTTTCGGGAAGATTCCACTGAATTGACAAACAGCAGGTCCTGGAGCAGATCTGTCAAGAAGCAGACTAGGCCTCAAGAAATTTCACCTCACAAACTTTCACCTAACAGCCTCAGGAGCTTTCACCTCATGAAGAATAGATGACGATTGAATGAGGAAAGATTAAAGGACGACCCCCCCCAAAACACACACACACACACACACACACACACACACACACACACACACACACACACACACACACAGAGTCTGTCTGTCTGTCTCTCTTTCTCTTCCCCCCCCCCCCCCCCACCCTTTCTCTCTCTCTCTAGAAGCTAGCTGATGCTGGAAGTGATTCTGGACTGTGGTTGTGGATGAGAAGTGACCCATATCCAAGTGACTGTGGAACCCACAGGGCGAAAGAAAGAATGTTTTCAAGACAATGTGGCTAGGGGTCCTGCTAGTTGACTTAGAAGAGGAAAGGAATCCTTGAGGTTGAGTCCCTGTATAAAATGCAGAAAACAACAGTAAGGACAATCTGAGGCCTAGGAAAACATTACTCAAAATTTGGGATTTAAAACATGATTAAACTAATAAGTTGCTAAAAATAAAACAAAGCAAAATAAAAATGAGTAAGGGAGGGGGGATAAAAACCCCTGACCATAGAGAGCTACTTGGCTGTAAAAGAAGATTTGGGTTTATATTCAGAGGAAGATAGTGAGGTGAAAAAAAGTCAGTCCTACCTCAAAGAGTAACAAAAAATGATCAGAAGCTTAAAAAGAATTCTTTTTTTTAAAGGTTTTTGTAAGGCAATTGGGTTAAGTGGCTTGCCCAAGGTCATACAGCTAGGTGTCTTAAGTGTCTGAGATTGGATTTGAACTCAGATACTCCTGACTACAGGGTTGGTGCTGTATCCACTGCACCACCTAGCCACCCTTAAAAAGAATTCTTGAAAGAACTTAAAAAGGAATTCAAAAGTCAAATAAGAGAGATCAAGGAAAAATTAGGAAAAAAAAATAAAAGCAATCCAAGAAAAGTATGAAAATTAAAAAAAGAGATCCAAAATCTTAAAGAAGAAGCTAACTCCTAGAAAACAAGAATTGGTCTCTCCCCTGCAATTGGGCAATGACTGAACAAGTTATGTGATGGGATACTACTGTGCTATAATGATCTTAAAAAGGCTTGGGAAAACTTGCATGAAATTATGAAAAGTAAAGTGAGCAGAAACAAGAGAACATTGTACATAGACAAAGAAATTATTTTAAGAATGACTTTGAGTAAATAAGTCCTTTTGACAATTAGAAATACATAAACTAAAAATAAAAAAAAACTATGAAGATACTATCTGCATCCAGAGAAAGAACTGATAAATAGAAGTATGTATAAAATAATATATGTATGTATTCATATATATCTGTGTCTAATGGTAGTCATCTCTTGGGTAAGGGGAGCATAATGAAGGGTAAAAAGGAAAAGAAGAAATTTACATGATAATTTTATTATATATTTGAAAGGAATAACAAATTGTGCCAATATGTAGTTTTATGTTCAATCATCTTTTTTATTGTCCTGAAAAAAAGGTTTTTTTGAAGGAACGACAAATTTAGGCATCTATTTTTAGACAGGAGGGAAAGAGTTGATAGATTAACTTGAGTGGAAAATCTAATAAGATTAAACATCATGTAATATATTTAATAATTAAGATTAAGCATTGTTGATACTTTTGGCCAAGTCATAAGTGCTAATAATAACATTCATATAGTATTTTAAGCTTTTCAAAGCACTTTATGAATATTTTATCATTTTATTCTTATGACAAACTTGGGAGGTAGGCACCATTATTATCTCCATTTTATGGATGAGAAATCTGAGAGAGATTGAGGTTCAGTAACTTGCCCAAGTGACAAAGGACTAGTAATCATTTGATTCACTTCCTCTTAGCAAAATAACACCCTTTCCCACATCTGTTCTATTCCCACTACAGTTATAAATAAAGGTATCTTCTATTTAGGGGAACTAGAGATAGGAATGATTTGATATGTTGGATCTCCTTTTATTCTTTATTGTAGAACTAAAGTGAGGTTAATTACAATGTTTTCCAGAGGCTGCTGAGTATAGTTATTCTTGTTCAGTTGTATCTGATTCTTTGGAACCCCATTTGTGGTCTTCTTGGTAAAAATACTGGAGTGGTTTGCCATTTCCTTCTACAGTTCCTTTTTGACATGAAGAAACTGAAGCAAACAGGGTTAAGTGAGTTGTCCAGGGTCACATGGGTAATAAGTGCCTGAGATCATATTTGAGTTCTGGAAGAGGACTCTTCCTAACTCTAGATCCAGCTCTCTAGTTACCATACCACCTCTTCTGAGAATTGCAGGAATTCAAATCATTAGGACAAAATTGCAGATTATACAGCAGTAGGAAGTTATTCAACACAATTAGATATAAATAATTCATATCTCTTCATATATACTGAAGGCACAAAAAGAAATACCCAAGAATAGATACAAAAAATTTATATAGATAGAAATAAGCAGACTATAAGCATGATATACCAGTAAAACAGCATTTTCTACAGGAATTTTAATTCCATCAAAAGTTTCTTAGAAAGATAAAACATATTTACTCTTAATTTTACATCATTTAAAATATAAATATTCACTATACAAATATACTTACAATAAAGAAGCAAGTAGACCAGATGCCACTATTTTTTTTCCTTTTCTTAAAAATGAATGAGATCACATATGTGAAGAATACAGTTGAGCCTGCATAACCAATAATACAGATGATCTGGAAGCAAGGGAAATTGCCATTGGATTTATATACTTTCCAGGAAATCATCATATCTTCAGTATTCACAAATTCAATTATGCTTAAGATGAAAAGATTATTTCTTGCCAAATCTGGCAAAGTCAACAATCATTCATTAAACATACTATATCCTAGTTGCATATTATAAACAGGATACAAACAGAAAAAAGAGACAGTCTCTACTCTTAAGGAGCTTATATTCTAATGGGAGAAGACATACACACACACACACACACACACACACACACACACACACACACAAAGGGAGTTGTAAAACAAGAATAGGGAATGAGGGAATGGTAGAAGGAAATGTTCTTGGTGGAATATTTCAGAGGAAAGTCCACATTCAAGACTGGAGCCGGGAGAGGAATGAAGATATGCCCCACACATCTGGGTACTTTCTTTAAATTAGAGGTAAAATTCCACACTCTCTGATACAATTCTTTTAAGACCTTTTTTTTAAAAAACTTACCTGCAAAAATATATTGCTAATATGCATGGTGAAGTGGATTATGTGAAAAATGTATGCAATTGCACATATTAAAAGAAGAATCAGGAAGTTCAAGGGAACATCTACCAGTGCCTGTCCACACCAGTACGCTGAAGGGTAAAGGCCTGAAATTCTTAGCTGGGCTTGAGCTTTTATCTAATTTAAAAAAAAAAAGTACAAGAGGGACAAAGTGACATTGAAATGTAAGATTTTTTATTAAAACTAAATGACAAAAAAATTAAGAATACATACATTTAACATATCTTGCAGTTAATAAGTCAAATTATTTAATTAAAATAAGGAAAGTAAATCTGTCCTGACAGGTACAATATCACTAGGATGTAATGGAATGGAACTCATATTTGGAATATTACTTTGCAAGGATTTTCCCTATTCAAAAGGGACAGAAGAAATAAAAGGGATAGAGAAGAATTATATTTTAGCAATGACACAGAGAAAAGTGCAAAATAACTGCTGTAGTAGATAGGGCACCAATTTGGAATTAGTATATTGTTTTTGTTTTAGTTGTATCTTACTCTTCATTATCCCTTTTGGGGTTTTCTTGGCAAAGATACTGGAATGGTTTCCTATTTCCTTTTCCAATGCTCTTTATAGATAAGACAAACAAGTCTGAGTGATTTGACCAGAGTTACACAGTTATTAAGTATCTGAGACCGGATTTGAACACTAGAAGATAAATCTTCCTGACTCTAAGCCTGGCATTCTATCCACTGCACCACTTAGCTGCCCAAGATCAGTAAGATTTAGGTTCAAAACCTAGTCCAGACCAGATGGTTTATCATCAGATCAGATGTGTGACCTTGAGCACATTGCTTAACCTTGTTTGCTCCACTTTCCTTTAAAAATGAGGGGATTAGGGGCAGCTAGGTGGCCTAGTGGATAAAGCACCAGCCCTGGAGTCAGGAGTACCCGGGTTCAAATCCGGTCTCAGACACTTAATAATGACCTAGCTGTGTGGCCTTGGGCAAGCCACTGAACCCCGTTTGCCTTGCAAAAGCCTAAAAAAAATGAGGGGATTGAACTCAATTGCCTATCCAATCCCTTTCAGTTCTAAATTTATAATACTATGCCCCTAACAATTTCCAAAAAGGAACAATTAGTTGTTGAAATTAAAATCATGAAAATCTTGAGGAAACTGACCACTTTTCCTTTGAATTAATTATAAATAAAGGAAAAGTCAAAGTGGTCTGATGAACATCTTAGATTTTAGAAGGGCATATTTCAAAGGGCTCAGAGAAAGGAGAGGGTATATTTTTTGCCCTAAAATTTTGCAAGCAAAGTTGTCTTTAAGGGGAATTAAAAGCTTTTAAGAATAGAATTGGTATGATGTGTAAGTTATTCATATTAGTAATAGTTATTATTATTTAAAGTCTTGAGGTTTTTTTTTAAGAGATTGATATGAATTGATAGTCAATCCATTGCCCAACTAAAATTTTTAAAAATGTTGAAGCAAGGCAGGAAGTAACAAAGAATGAATTTAAAAGAAGTCCTGGAACAAATGGGGTTCCAATTTTCTAATGTCTAAAGTGCAAATATAATAATGTGTGTATTTCTTATCTTCTGAGATTGCTCCACTGTTATATTGAATATGTGTTGGAATCTTATTAATAACATTAGACAACTATGCTGAACAATTCATGCCAATTTTTTTTATTACCATCTCTTCATCTTTATCAGTTTCTCATATATTCTGTCAATAATACTGCATTTGCTTGAAGGAATATTTAATTTTTTTGGATTGTATTTATGGGAAATTTTTTTCCTTTATCCCATTAAATTTTTTCTTTTTTTTGCCTTCCCATGTCCACTTAGAACTTCTATGTTAATAATGTTTATTATTTTGATACCTCTCTGGCTGACATCTTCCTCCAGACATATCTATCAAGATTAATTACTCCATATCTCTCTTCTATGTCAAAACAATATGATGCACAATGAGCTCTCTCACTTGTTTCAAACAATATTAAATACCTACTAGGGCAAAATATACTTTGGAATCGAATTAATGATATTCATGGAAACAAGTACATTGCTCAAGGATGAAATCAGTACACACATATGCATACATACATACAGTCCACCTTCAATTATGTAAATAACTTCAATGACTTTTTCTTACTTTGTAATCAATTATGCTGCTCATTGCAAAATAAGGAGAAATACTGGTTGTTGCCAATATAAAGAACATTTTTGATTTTGAAGGAATCACTGAGAAGTGCACAGCACTCTGAAAGAAAGACGAGGAAATGTCAGTCAAAGCAATATAAAAAGTAAAATAGAAAATTATGACTACTGATAATGCAAATTTTCTGCAGTCAGTGAAGCACTCAAGCTAAAAATGTTAACGCAATCTTTAATCATAAAGTCATATGGAGCACAAACTCTAATAGGTCTAAACTGGAAAGTATTTGCAAATGGGTGGTATATTGTTTGAGCCTAGTTTCAGAGAGATTACTAGCAGGTTGCCAGAAAGGTGATAAACTTCTCAGGCATAGTTCCTTTTGAAGACTTGCTACTAGTTACAAAGGTGTTATCTGGATTAGTAGAGAGAGTAGCTTCTATATACTACATGTATCTATTGTGTCTGGCTCTTCATGAACTCATTTGGAATTTTCCTGGCAAAGATACTGTCATTTCCTTCTCCAACTCATTTTACATACAAGATAGTGAGGTGAATAGGATTAAGTGACTTGCACAAGGACACAAAGTTTGTCTGAGACCAAATTGGAACTTAACAAAGATGCATCTTCCTGACTCCAAAATCAGTGCTTAATAAGTGATGCTTAGATTATCAAAATATTCTGGGTTAGCTGGGAGCATTACAGTGTAGGGATGATATAGGGAGGTTAGATCTAGAGCTGGACAAGACCTTAGCTGTTAATGCAAATCTTGCCTCAGCCACAAGCTATGTGATCCTGGCCAAGTCACTTAACCCTTTTTGTTTCAGCTTGCTCATCTGTGAAATGAACTAGAGAAGGAAATGGCAAACCAATTCACTATCTTTGCCAATAAAGCCATAAATGAGGTCATGAAGAGTTGTACAGAACTGAAAATGGCTGAAAAACTCCTATCCACTCATTTTGTACTTAAGAAAACTGAAGCTTCTCAAGATTAAGTGATTTGCCCAAATTACTGTTGCACAGTAACAAATGGCCAGAGCTGATTTGAACATAATTCCCATGACTTCAAGTTCTCCTTTTTCCTTTGAGAAGATAAATGGCATAGTGTCAGTGGAAAGAGTATCAGCTTGGGAATCAAAAAACCTAAGTTCAAATATAATCTCTGAAGTTTACTATCTGTGTGACCTTAGACAAATCATTTAATTTCCTTGAGTTTTACTTTTCTAATTTGTGATGAGATCAGACTAGATAGCTTCTGAGGTTCCTTCTACTCTGGATCCAGTGGAGAACAAAAGGTGAGGTAAATTGTTGGTTATATCTTGGAGGAAGTTCTTGTTTGGGTAATAGTTGGATTAGATGATCGAGATTGCTTCTACCTCAGAAATTCTGAGACATTGTTTTATTTGTGACTTTAAGCAACTCACTTAAGATTGTTGTGCTTCAGTTCCTTTAATGTAAAATGAGAAGAATAAACTAGATGATCTCTGAAGTTCTTTCTACATATAGATCATCTAGTCTTAGGGTCCTTGGTTATTGAGTCTGTTTCTTACTTGTGAATTGAGACAAGACCAGATGGTCTCTATGTTCTCTCTAGGGCTAAAATTCTTCTGTAAGTCTAAGTCATTAAAAAAAGTATTCTTACAATATACTCAGTATTCTTAGTGTAATGAGGTTGAAAAGTAATATAGGTCTCAAAAATTTTCTATTAATTAAAAAATAATAAAAATGATTTTGGTATAGAAAATAACAAGCTCCAGTTTTCTGGGAAATAAATATTCTAATTCTAATACTAAGGAAGTATTTATTCTCTGAAAATGAATGATAATTGAACATTGACACACTTACAGAAGAAAATAGACTTTTCTTAGTGTGAATTTGCTTTGAGGAGTTCAACAGTACAAGTAGTCCATTGCTAACAATATCCATGAGGACAGGAAAGCAGTTCAGTCTCTTGGTGTTACATACAAGAGAAAACCTATAATCCTTAAGAACAAAACAAGTATAAGCTCAAAGTCATCAGAGAATCAATATAATCATTCAAATTGAAAATATGAAAAAATTACTTTAATTGTTAAGAATATGATCAATACTATAAGATAATGTCTAATTTTAGCATTTGCCCCATTTTCTGATTTTTATCTAGTTAGTATATTAAGAAATCAGAATTTTTGGAATAAACAGTAAATATTACTAATAGCCATTTAGTCATTTTTTGGTTTTGACTGACTATATTTGTCACTTAAATGGATTTTATTGTTAACATCCAGAAGTCAATAAACAAGTCTAGAGTATTTCCCATAACTAAGATTCAAAAGAAAGCAAAATTAGGCTTCAGAATGAGATAATACCACCATTTATCTCTATTTTCCAAGGATAGAAAATATTGATGTGATTTTTTTCTGGTAAAAATTGAAAAAGCATATCAATAATTTTCAAAGTCAGATTTTTGTCACTATGTAATAAATTATTATGAATAATTATATGTTATTTTATTGTTCAGAAATTTAATTATCCTTACCTTAAAAATAGCAATCAAGAAATAAGCTCATGAGGTTGGAGATAAAACATAGTTTTCATTCTTTTGGTAAATAACAAAATGATTATATTTTATCTCCTATTGTGATAGAATTTTATTAATTTTAGTGACACTGAAATTGTCATTTTTCTTGATAACAAATATATATATATATATATATATATATATGCATATAATTTTACTTTTCCTGTTAGAATGAATACTTGAAGTGTTCCATAATTATGGACTTTCTATGACAACACAATATATATAAAACTTTTTGGCTCTTGAGGGTTACTTTTGAATTTACATATATTATATATATATATGTATAGAATTTTTTTCAAAAATTGATAGAATATTCTAGGTCAGAAGTGAGCAAAGTCACTTATCCCTGTTTACCTCAGTTTTCTCCTCTGTAAAATGAGCTGGAGTAAGAAAAAAGCAAACCACTGCAGTATCTCTGCCAAGAAAACCCCAAAATGAGGTCACAAAGAGATACTATTGAAATGACTGAACAACAGATTAGTCTGGAAAGATCTGCAAAGCACTTTACAAATAGTGGCTTATTTTACCTTCATAACCACCCTGGGAGGTAGGTGCTTTATTTTTCTTATTTTAATGGAGGCAGGCAGTGATTAAATGATTTGCCAGGGTCATATAGCTAGTCAGTGTATGAGATAGGTTTGGAACTCAGTCAAATATTCCTGACTCTACCTCCATCAACTATCTGTCTCATTAGTAACTGTTTATTGATTGATTTTCATGTTCATATATAACACAAATATCAAAGGTATAAAAGCATAATCTTTTATTTTATTGGGAGTTCAGTCAATGAAGTTAATGGATAGCTTCTCCCCAAAAATTAAAAAATGTTTCATTTAGAAAAAATATTTCATTAGTCAAGATTGTGAAGATTACTTTTGATTCTAAAACAAGCTAATAGAACTTTCTAACAACAGATATATGTAAAATAATGAGAATAGCCAGCTTATTAGACAGAATATAAACAACTTTTTGATAAAAATCTGGGAATAGAGATCAACTTACCTCCTTTTTGCCTGATACTATTATGGCTCCATTGTAGGAAAGGTCAGATGTTACATTTCTTTTTTCAAAGTCATCCACTTCCAAAACTATATTCTGTTGCTTCAGAGAATTTATAAAATCATCAATGTTTGATTCTAATAAATAGTTAAGAAGAAGAAACCAAGAAATCATTAAAATTTGTTTTCTTAAAAACTCAATTTTAGACATCCCATATTGAAGTATGAAGTTCTGTTTTTATTTATGATGGCAAAAATGATATGTAAGGGCAGCTAGGTGAAGCAGTAGATAAAGCACTGGCTTTGGAGAGGATAGGAGTTTGAATCCAGCCTCAGACACTTGCCACGTATTAGCTGTGTGACCTTGGCCAAGTCACTTAACCCTGACTGCCTCATATCCAGGGCCATCTTCTGTCATACTGATTTATATCTGATCACTGGACTCTAGAGGAGAAAGTGAAGCTGGTGACTTAGCACAGCATCCCCCTCACTCAAATCCAATTCATGTGCTCATCATGGCATTACCTCCCTGATGTTGTGGTCTTCTCCAAGAATGAAGAGCAAACACAATCATCAGCAAAAATGACAGTGTAAGTTTGCAACAGAATCAACTAAAATATCATGGGATAGGTTTCTTGAATCTTAAAAAAAATTGTTTAACTTTTAGAGAGATGAAAAAATTATCAAATCAACATAGGCTTCTTTTTTATGATTTTTTTTTCACTTAATAGTATTTCATTTTTTCCAATTACATGTAAAGGTAGTTTTCAGCATTCATTTTTATAATGTTTTGAGTACCAAATTTTTCTCTTTCTCCACTTCTGCTCCTCCATCTCAAAGACAGAAACAATCTGATATAGTTATGTTAAACTTGTTTCCACATTGCTCATGCTGTAAAAGAAGACTCAGAACAAATGAGAAAAATCACAAGAGAGAAAAAATAAACACAAAAAGGTGAAAATAGTACACTTTGATCTTCATTCAGACTCCATTAGTTCTTTCCTTGGATGTGAATAGAATTTTTCATCATACATCTTGAAATTGTCTTGATGATTTTTTTAAAGAAATTTTCTGTCTCCAAATAACTTATGGGTTTAAAATTACATATTAAAAAACCTCATATGACCCACTCTAACAGTGAAACAATCTTTTCAGTTGTCTACTTGTCTACTTTATCCCACATTTTGTTTCAAAATTTAGCATCTGTCAAAAATCTTTTTCCAACATATAGTTTTATTTTTATAATATGAGATAATTTAATGCAACTTCTTTTCTGTGGAAGCTTTACTCAACTTTAACCCTTCCTGTAATCCTCTTCTTAGGATATATTCTCTTAGAAATCACCCCAGACTATAGACATATTCCTTATACCCTCCTCCCACAAAGTGTCTTTTAGCTTTCTGACAGAGATTAGGACTTTTTATTTCTAAGGACCACTGGTGGGCTTCCATTCATTGGTAGTCACAAGATAATTTAAGGAAAGCCAAAAAATGTTGAGCCCACCATAGGGAAATGAAGAAAGGCAGGGATGAGAATCAAACAAGGTGGACAATCATGTGTTGTTTGTGATATACTTTATTATGGGAGGGAAAATTCATGTAGATTAAGTCAGTGGTCAAAGTAGTTTCCCTGTATAATTAAATCTACAAGGCTTTGGGGAAAAATATTGAGCTTTTTTTAAAAATCAAAAATATTTTTTAGTTTTTTAAAATCTAAAATAGAAAGAAATTAAACTTTATGATTGGGAGCAATGTGGATGTTCAACAAAAGGGAAATGACTAAATTGGAGTGTCTGAATGTCCTGGCATATTTCTGTGCTGTCAATAAATATTTGCCAAGCACCTACACTTTACACTTTTATTAAGCACTGCAAATACAAAAAAATTGCAAAGGACAGTCCCTGCTTTCAAGGTACTCAGTCTAAAGGTAGATACAATATGCGAATGACTATGTAAAAACAAACTATATAGATAACAAATTGCAAATCATCAGTAGTGGTAAGATACTAGAATTAAGGGATATGGGAAAAATATAGAAGATGGGATTTTAGTTGTGACCAGAAAGAAGCAGGGATGTCAGGAGGTGAAAATGATGAGGGAATGCATTCTAGGCATAGGAGATAATCAGTAAAAACAGAAATGATGGATACAGAAAATTATAAGACAGATGGATTAATTCAAAGTGAAGTAAACAGAACCAGGAAAAACAATATATACCATATATATATATATATATATATATATATATATGTGTGTGTGTGTGTGTGTATATATATATGTATATATATATATGTATATATATATATATATATATATATATATATAATGCTTACAAAACCACAAATTCAATGGAAAGAATAACCACCACAACAAGCAAAATCAAATGTTGTGATATTATGACAAAACTTGGTGCCAAAGAAGATAAAATAAAATATGTTTTATTACTTCTTTTCAGTAGTAGACTACAGTTATAAAATACAGTCAATAATTTTTTGATTTTTAGCTAATGATGAGTTTTTTCTCTTCCCCCCCTTTATTATAAAAGATAAATATGGGGAAGGGGTGAGGCCTACATGGAAAATGTAGGTGATATAAAAAAGTCAATAAAATTTTAAAAAGAGAAAATAGCATATATACATACATATATATTTATGAATAAGTTAACAGAGGTGCTCCCATTTATTCACTTGTAATGCATATTATGAAATATTTAAGTTTATGTGTGCCCAGTTAAATGACTTCATAAGTTTAATTGTCTAATGTTTTACAAACTAATTCTAACAAAGTAAATAATAGACTTAGAAAAGTTCCTGCAAAGAAACCATAGATTAAAGATAATACTAATTGTGGGAGTATTAGCAAAAAAGAAAATGGTAGAACTGAAATGTAATGGAGGAAATCCTAGATTGAATGTTTGAATTTCCCAGCTCCCAGTATGAGTTCTTTGCCAATCCCATTATGAGATAAAAACAATGATGATATAGTCAACCAAAAATCCTGAAATCATCAAGAAGATTATTTGAAAAAGGGATTGACATCTCTATCATTAATGATCAACCTTTCCTTCCCAGTGGACATTGTACCTTAAGATAAAAGCAAATGACAACATGACATTATTTAGTGAGAAATTTAAAAACAAAGCTTATAATTCCCAAGTAATTGTGTCTTCTAGAGAAACTTTCATATCTGTTCATTTAAATTTGGAAAAAAAATTTTCTGACCAATTTTAAAAAGCCTTCTGTTTGAAAAGCTTATGTGGGTTTTCAACCTATTGTTAAATATATATTTATGTTAAATATATTTAATAGTATATTTTAAACATAATATATAATTATATCATATATTATATAAATATATAAATTTATTATACTATTATAATACATACAACGTAACTAATGTTTTAATATGTAATTAGTTATGTATAATATATACATATATTATATATATACAGTTTGGAAGCAAAATGGATAGAATGCTATACTTGGAACCAGGAATATCTGAATTTAAATCCTGCCTCATACTTAGAGGGTAGATCATATAGTCTCTAAGAGCTTTAGTTTCCTTATCTGTAAAATGAAGCTAATAATAAACATTAATCTCATTGGTTGTTATTGTGAGATCAAATGACTGAACACATATAAAGTGTTTTGCAAGCCTAAAAGTGCTATATAAATGGTGAGTATTCTTCTCCTCCTCCTCCTCATTTTTCTCCTCCTCCTTCTTCCTCTTCTGCTATTGTTACTATTACTATCATTATTTCTGCTATTCTGAATAATTTGCAAGAACAAATGTTTGACTTCAAGGAAGATAAACCATTGTTATTTAAAATTTCAACAAAAAGATTGGAATATGAGTATCACAATTTACTAAATTCAATCCAGCAATGCATATCTTCCATTTGGACATAACTATTTTTTTTTTTTTTAGTTTTTGCAAGACAATGGGGTTAAGTGGCTTGCCTAAGCCCACACAGCTAGATAATTATTAAGTGTCTGAGGTCACATTTGAAGTCAGGTACTCCTGACTCCAGGGCCGGTGCTCTATCTACTGCACCACCTAGCTGCCACTGGACTTAAGTATTTTTTGTAAGATGTCTTTTTCAGTTATGACAATCAGTCAATCAACAAGTGCTTACCATGTATCCTGAATTGTACTGAGCTATAGGTTTAAAATGAAAAAAGTAAAAACACTTCTTGATTTGAAGGAGCATATATTCTAACAGAGATATACACATACACATGCACACACATATAAGTATAAATAAGATAAATATGGATCAAATAGAAGATAACTTAAAATAATAGGACACACATAATTGAAGAAATAAAGACCTCTTGCAGAAAGTACCACTTGAGCTGAATTTCAAAAGAAGCCAGTAATTATAAAAGAGGGTTGGCAGGAGAAAGACCATTAGGCCTGGGACTCAATCAGTGAATAGGTACAGAATCAAGAAATGAAGTTTCATATAAAGGATGATGGTAGTATTTGTCCTTTTTTCCTCAAAGAAGACCATGACATCAGCGAGGTGATGCCATGATATGCACATGAATTGTGTTTGAATGAAGGGGTGCCTGTGCTAAATCATAAGCCGCACTTTCTCCTCCAGAGTTATCTGGGTCTAATGACTATTTATGAATCAGGAGGACTAGAGACCTTTCTGGTTGTGAGGCAACAAGGATTAAGTGACCTACTCAAGGTTACACTGTATTAAAAGTATCAAAAGTCTAAACCAGATTTGAATTCAAGTCCTCCTGACTCCAGGGTTGATGTTTGATCTATTGTACCACCCAGCTAACCTTATGTAAGGAACAAGTAAGTCAGAATGTTTGGAATAGTATAAAGAAGGCAAAGTGTTAAAATACTGCAAAGAAAAGGTGAAAAGTGAAAAGCTTTACATGCTAAATGGGGGAGTTTATATTTGATCCTATTTTTTTTTATTACAGAGAGCCATTGGAATTTATTAAGTAGAAGTATGCAGAGAGTGACAAGATAAGACCTTTGCTTTTTGGAAAATTATATTGGAAACTCTGGTGAGGACAGATTGGACATAGGAGACACAGGACAAGGAGACTAAGAGTTTTCAGCAATAGTTCAGGGATAGATGGTAAACAAGTAAAGAAAACTGAACTTGGGAGTTAGCCCTTTAACTGATCACATCACAAAGTGTTAAACTATGATTTCAAAAATAATAAATTATATTCAATATTTCATTAACTGCTGTTGAAGACTTTAATACCACTTATAAAAATTTTAAATTATAATATTATTTATTTCACATTTTCATCCTATTCAGTTTATATTTTGAATATTTGAATAACAGTATATATATATATATCTATACATCAATATGTTAGAATAAAATTATATCAATAATTTCCAATTAATACAACTATATTGGCATCTCAGTATAGCAGGATATGAGTATATAACTATAATAACAATAACAGCAAACTTTTATGCAAAGCCTGCAATGTACCAGACACTTAATAATTATTCTTTCATTTGGTCCTAACAACACCCAGTTATGTAGATAATATTATTATTCCCATTTTACAGATGAGGAAACTGGGGCAAATCGAAGTTAAGTGACTTGCCCAGAGTCACATGTACATAATTTACATGTAATATGCACATATATTTTTCTATTAATTCTTTATGTACTTTCTAAAGTACAAAATAGGGGGAAAATGAAAGAAAGTTTAAATAAATCATGTGAATTTAAAAATTTTTTGTATATTAACAGTATAAAAAGCCTTCTCAATAAAGTCTAACCATAGGAAAAATACCATTGTATAATGGATAGAGAGATGGCTTTAGAGACAGATTTAGTGTCAGTTCTCACATCTGATGCATACTGACTTTATTAACTTGGAAGAATTATTTAACTTCTTGGTGCTCTGAGGTCACAAGTCACAGAGAAGGTGCATATTTTCATGAATATAGCAAATTTTGTCATCAGGACTTCCTGGTACCAATGAAAACACATGTCCTCTCCCTAAATATTTATATATATTATTTTGTGTGTAAGAGCATCTATTTTATTGAAAGAGTGTATAATCACCTTTGGTTTAGAAAAATATATCTGCATAATGGGGATTTGAAAAAGATATCTTTAAAACTAGAAATGATCCACTTTAAAATGTTAATGCAAAAAAAGTTAATGCAATTCTTTTCACCTGTGCTGTTGACAATTAATAGATTGCTGAGAGGAATTTGTGGCTGCTGTCCAGGAGAGAGAAAATACATATCAGGAGAAAATCTCAAAGTAATATGGTGATCAAGTTTTTGACGTATGAAAAGCTCAATAATAATAGGTATAACAGTCACCATCAATAACAGAAATCTAGAAAGAAAAAACACCACATGTTAGTATAATTTCGGTTTTTCTCTATTGGGTTTCTGACAAGAAAAAAAAAACAAAGTAAGGCAAATTAATGCTTGCATACTACAACATCTTTCTCCAAAGGGTTATTAGATACATGACAAAGTGTTTATCAATCTTTCTACACACACACACACACACACACACACACACACACACACACACTAAAGTCATCCAAAGAAAATAATGATAGTAATGACAAAAATCTGTACAAATTTGAAGTGATTTACAAATAGTAGGAAACAAATTAATTCAGGGTATAAAAGCCTACATGAAATCATTTTATATATATATATATATATGTATATATATATGAATAAAAACATTTTTTATTTCAAGATATTCTATGGTAAACATATAGCTACAGAGAAATTAGACAGTAAAAGAATCTTAGAAGTAGGAGACATATATAAGGAAATATTCAGGAGCATTTTTTTATAGAACCAAAACCCTTTGAAATTTTTTGCATCTACTACTGTTATTACATTGTTTCTTAAGAAGTAGGCTACTGAACAATTAATAAGCAAATGTTTCCAGGAGTTTTGTATTTTTTTTTTCAATAAAGCAAGCTTTTATTAAATACCAATTTTGTTTTCTCCACTCCCTTGATTTCCTTTTACCCTGGCCCTTAACCACTTGAAAAAGGTTCTCTTTTTCTCTTCCAGTTTAAATTTTTTAAAAATTTATTTTATTTAAGGCAATGGGGTTAAGTGACTTGCCCAAGGTCACACAGCTTGGTAATTATTAAGTGTGTGAGACCAGATTTGAACTCAGGTCCTCCTGGCTCCAAGGGCAGTGCTCTATCCACTGTGCCACGTAGTTGTCCCCTCTATCCCAGTGTAGAAAGAAATTTATTAGGTTGGTAAAGGAGGAAAGTGGGAAGAAGATACCCTCCTTCAGTTGAAGAGGGAACCGTATATAGAGCTTCAGAAATTTCCTGCAGTCATCCAGCTTCCCTGTGAGATGGTCTCTGATGTCAGTCAATCAGCGTGATGACAGATTTTTACCAACATATCATCATGAGAAAAATCGGTCTGAATAAATCTCAGGGGACTTAAACTTATAGAAGGTAACAAATGCACTATAATCATGAGTATCACAAATATCACAATCCCATGCTTCCTTCAGTGCTATAAAAGATGAATATGTTACTTCCTTAAGGAGACAAATCTATAAGCAAGTTAAATCAAGTTACTAAGTACCCTGCTTTTTTGAGAGTTCACAGTGGACTGATTGATTTGAAAGATTTATATATTACTAAGGTAATTAAGAAAAAAATCAGGATTAGAGAACTTTTTCCTTTCAATTAACTACAGTAGTTGGGTAAATGTCTAAATCATTTTGGGAAGCTCACATTTGTATTCTATCGGGTTTGAGTCAGGTAAAGTTAATATAAACAGAAGACAGACTTTTAGTTAAGGTTCCTTTCTTCCTGAAACTGCAAGTTAGAAAGTCATATTTTGAGTCAGTGTAGTAGAATTTCAAGCAGCCCAAGGAAAGTTCAGAATTACAAGTAGATTGAAATTCTATAGGTAAGACTATTTTCTTCCTCAGGAAGTCATTTGGGCTCCTACACTTGAGAATGCCCAGTCTATTGGATTCATATTTGATTCATTGATACTTTGATAATGTTCCCTTCAGAAGATCAGACTAGAATGCACCCATGCTTTCCTATCTTGTATGATTCTTGTTCATGTCTTTCTACAAATCCTCTGGAGGCTCAAGCTAACACTGAGAGGTCACATATTATTGGCAACAGTTCTAACTGTCCAACTGTTATCCCTCACCTCATGATTAGTGTATCTTTTTTCTCATATATTTTCTTAATAATATATTTCTATTTTTCAGCTTTTATACAAAGTAGACAGGTGATAGAGAAGATAAAGTGCCAGGAAGAACTGAGTTCAAATCCAACTTTAGAATTTTACTAAAAGTGCGACCCTGGGCAAGTCACTTACCTTTACTGTATCTCAGTTTCCTCTTTGGTAAAATGGGGATAATAATAATGCCTCCCTCACAGGATTGTTGTGAGGGTAAAATAAGATAATATTTATAAAGTACTTTGTAAAACTTAATTCATTGTATCTGTTATACATGTTTATATCTATTATACCTATCACTATTGATAAAATGCTATAGTCACCTCTCACATCCTGGGAGGATCAAATGATTATAATTAGTACTACAATATGAGATGATCAAATGGAATGTTGTTTCTGCTACCATTAGATTGAATAAAACCAAATCCTCTAGCTCCTTTATCAGTCCCTTTACAAAGGAGAAACTCTGATCTAGTTTTCCTTTAATTATCTTCTGTTTTTTCAGTATAGATATCAAGATTGATGCAACTTAGTTTTTCCAGTGCTATGTTTATTAGTTGATCACTGAATAAGGATTTCATATTTAGTACTAGCAGTTAAGTTCATATTTCTAAATGGTCTAAAGACTATGATTTTTGGCACCAACTTGTCTCCTTTACCACCACTTTGCGCAGGGACCATGCTGATCTTCTCTATATTGTACCAATTTTAGTTTTAGTGCTGCTGAAGTGAGCACTTCCCACCAGTTTGCAACTGTCACTAAAGTACTGAAACATTTTTCTTTGTTTCATGGCAAGAGTATTGGTCACCTTGGTCTACTACTGAGGAGAATCTGTCTTAGCTAGCTGATCCTCAGAAAACAGAGATAATCTGTTGCCAGAATCAAACTTGAAGACTTTTTAAATGTGGTAAAAACTGCCATGGATTATGGTATAAATTTCCAAGAATCCAGGGTCACCATAATGAGGCGCCAGAGTAGGACTTAATAGAGGAAAACACTTTAGAGACCAAAAAATTATGTATTTATTTCTTAAATCAGAATTCTAATACTCACAGTGACATAATGGCTTTCCCATCATGCTTTAATTTTAAAAAGCGCACCCTTCCAATTGCATAGATCTGTTGTCTCCAGAGAGCCATGCCACTGACTATCTCTGTCTTCTCTCCAGGAAGAGAAGAAAAATTTTGCTCTGTTTCAATAAAATTTTCAAAATGTCTGGTGACTTCTGTTTGCTCCTGCCCACTATTGTCAAAATCTGCTGAAACAATGAGAAAAGAACAACACAAAATAAATCCTTTATAAATAAAATAGGATTCAAAACAGAACAGTTTCCTTTTTATGGTTATATGAAAAGAAACCTCAAATATTTTATTTATGGGATCAGCTCACATCACGAAAGAAACCAATGAAGACAATGCCTATTTTAATTAAATTTAATAATCATGCTTACTATTTCCAAGATATGGAGACAAGCAGTGAAGGAAGAAAAAAAGAGATATAGTTTCTGTCTTCAAGGGGTTAATACTCTAGTAAGAAAAGGTAGTGTACATAAAAGCTAGAGTTCTTTTAAAAAGATTTTTTTTAGTTTTCACAAATTATATATAGTTAAAAATTACAAGGGCAATTGGATGATACAGTAGATAGAGACTAATCCTGGAATCAGGAAGACCAGTTCAAATCCAGCCCCAGACACTCAGTAGATGTATGAACCTGGGCAAGTCACTTAAATCTGTTTCAGTTTTTTTCATCTATAAAATAAGTTAGAAGAAGAACTGGTATAATATCTTTTCCAAGAAAACCCAAATGAAGATATTGAATATTCTTAGTAGGATGTCATCATCTTGAGTGAAGGTACTGTATATATTGTTCATGTAAAGCATACTCAGATCTTCTCTGTCTGCTTCTAGCTAGCTGGTTATGAGTGAAAATATTTTGACATGCTAAAAGGAATTGACTTTTGTGGTTAACTCTACTTGCTTGCTCTTCCCACCTATGAAAGTGGCCGAGGAATAGGGTAAGAGACAGTTTCATATAACTGAGTGTTCCATTGTCCCACCCCATCTGGCATCATGACAACTGCCCTCAGCTGGAAATTTTCTTTCAGCAGCTCTACTTGGACCAAGATAATCTGATATCTCTCATTACACTGATAGACTTAGTTTTTATTTTAAACACCTCTTCAACTTTCTCAGTCTCTTTTCCCTTCTGATTGGAGGACTAGAATTTAGAGTATTAAATTCCAGTCAAAATTTTCTTTTATGTCCTTCAGTCATGTCCAACTCTTTATGACCCCTTTTGGGGTTTTCTTGGTAAAGATCCTGGAGAAATTTGTCATTTCCTTTTCTAGCTCATTTTTCAGATGAGAAAACTGAGGTAAATAGGGTAAAGTGATTTACCCAGGGCACAGAATTATGTGTTTGAGGCCAGATTTTAATCCCAAACACTATTCATTGAGCCAATTTCTAGGTAATTTTTAACTTTCTATTGTAGCACTTGCTTGGTTTTGATTCCACGGAGCATCATATCCCTGTGCCAAGTAACCCTGCCCCTTTCCCTGCTTCCCCACTGCTCACTTCTATATTTACTTCCTTCATTAGACTGTAAGTTAATTTAGGGCAGAGAAAGTCCTTTTTCTTATTTGTATCCCCATGTTTAGTATAGTGTCTGGTACAAAAAAAGGTATTTACATATAATTTAAGTCCTTAATAAATACTCAAATTAAGTGCTTTTAGGAAAAAAGGAAGGAGGTAATTAGGTGGCACAATGGATAGAGGGCTGGGTCTAGAATCAGAAGATTCATCTTTCTGATTCAAAACTGCTATCAGACACTTATTAGATGAGTGACCCTCATTAAGTCATTTCATGTAAGTTCCACATCCATAATTTATTGCATCAATGCTTTTATTACAGGCTATTTTTAGTGCCTGATCTGTATTCTTTATCCATTCTTTCTTGAGTCCCACAATTAGCACAATACTAATGCAGTTAGTATAGTACTAGTCAATATGACCCTACTTATCTAGGTGCCACAGTGGATAGCTTATTGGACTTTGAGTCAAAAAGACTTGAATTTAAATCTTGTTCTAGATATTTACTAGCTATGTGTCCCTGGGAAAGACACAAATATGCAACTTCATTTCCTCAAATGTAAAATGGTTATGATAATAGTATCTATCTCATAGGGTTTTGTGAGAATTAACTGACATAACATATATAAATACCTTAAGATACTATATATAGCTTTTATTGTTACTTTATATGTGCTTTGTATATATTTTGAATTTATTTATCTTTGTATTTGTTAGTAATGGGATGTAAATTCCTTTAGAGTAAGTACTATTTTGTCTTTGTCTTTTTTTAAAAAAATATTTTATTCTGACATTAAGAAATGAAACAAGCATTTCCATAATAGTATAATAGGGGAAATAATTGTACCTGAAACTGCAAATCTCTTATATACAACATGATATCCCCTTTTAAGTATATAATAAAGTTATCATTTTTTCTTCATTCTTATTTTCTTCTATTATTCTTTATTTTCCCTATCCATCCTTACCCTAGAAGTGGTTATCATCAGACTTAAATATGTTTGACTGTGTGTATATGTACATATATAAACCATTCTATACATACTTCTATTTATTAGTTCTTTGGATGCAGATAGTTCTTCCTTATATGTTATTTGTAGTTAATTTGTTAATTATGAGTCAAGATGACTTCATCATTCAGAGTTGGTCTTAAAACAATATTGATATTACCATATACAATGTTCTGTTAATTTTGTTCATTATTTTACACAAATACATCCATGTTTTTCTAAGTCTTTTCATACCACATAGCATAAGTTATTACTGTTAAATGCTTGTTAAATGTTTGCATAATAAACTGAATAATTTAACATTGAATGAGCATCCAGAAATATGTGTGTATATTCACACATAAACATACATCCCCAAGTAGGTGCCTTGTTGACCTAATCTGGCAATGACAACTGAAATGACAATAGGAGAATCATTCTTTTGGATTATAATGTTGTCTGTTATTAAAATACAAGTACTCTAATGGGTAAAAAACAGTAACAGATATTGAATGAAGTATTGTTAAGCATTTATTGACTACTTATTATATGCCAGTCATTATACTAGCTACTGGGGATGCAAGTGCAAGAATAATATAGTTCTTGCTCTCAAGAAGCTTACAAACTAAAGAGTGAAGAAATGCATGAACAGGAGGTTATGAGGAGGGAGCATACAGGGTGACAGTTTGGAAATGTTCAAGAAGTCACTGTGGGAGCCTAGTTCCAGGCAAAAAATAAGAAAGTTCACTTATCGGAGCACAGTTCACTTTTTGGAGAGAGATTAGGAATATGAGTGGATTGTAGGTGACAATGCTTGTAAACAGTCAGGAAGTGATTTGGAGATCTGGTTCTCGGCAAGTTAAGACCAAAGCTCACTTGTCAATTCTAGGGTTAGGGTTAGAGTGCAGATTCCAGTGGGAGAAGAATGGCTGGAGAACAGGCGATATGACTATATAATGATAAGGAAGTGTTAACTATTAATGCCTTGCTTTGAATTAGATAAATATATTATGTAATATTATAATTAACTAGATAATATGTTATTGGACAAGGGGAAAGGTGACCAGGTGAAGCATGAAGTAGATTCATGGGTGTTAGGTTAGAGCCCTTGAAAGTTAGGACATATGAAAACATTTTTATAATCATCCCTTATTAATTTATAGTGCATGTAACTTTTTTTTACCTGCATCATCGGTTGCTGATTTTCCTTCCAGTTTCAAGAATACCTCAGTCAGAGTTGTCATGGAAATGCCATAATTTATAATGCCTTGGTCAGTACAATTATCAAGATCACTGTAAAGGCCTAAAGAATGACCAAAACATGTTAAAATCAGAAAACCTTTTGCTGAGTCTGAGAATAAAAATAATAGGCATTTTGGATGAATATTCTTCTAGAAAAAACTCCATCCAAAATAATGCAGTAGACTTAAAATAATGTTTATGGTATATAAAACACTATTTGAAAGCATTTTATAAGAGATTCTTTTATAAGAAATCGACAGACAACCTTTAAATATATTTATATTGCATCTCAACAGTTAATGTTTTTTTTCCTAGTGGTCTATATTATCTCACTGGTATAAGGCAACTTTCAAAGAATCTTAGGCTTGCAAAGGGTATCAGAGATTACATACCTCAAATCAGCAAGAATTCATTTTACAGTACAATCTCCAGTTCAAGTCTACTTTTTTTTTTTAGTTTTTGCAAGGCAATGGGGTTAAGTGGCTTGCCCAAGGCCACACAGCTAGGCAATTATTAAATGTCTGAGGCTGGATTTGAACTGAGGTACTCCTGACTCCAGGGCCGGTGCTCTATCTACTGTGCCACCTAGCCACCCTGGAATCTACTTCTAATGAGGAACTGACTGCCTTTTAAGGCTTCCTAACCTACATTTGAACTGCTCTATTAATTAGCAAGTTTTTCCACATATGAAGTCAAAATCTGTATTTCTGAAACTTCTATTCATTATTAATAATTTCTTCCCTCTAGAAATTTTCAGAAGTTCAAGTCTTCTTTAACATAGTAGAGCTTATTATAGTTATCATATACCTCCTCTGAGTGTTCTTTTCTCCAAAGTAAAAATCTTTAGTTTTTTTCACTTTATCCTTATATAATTAACAGCTTTAAATCCCCTATCATGATTACCTTTCTCAGGATATATTTAAAACTGTCAAATACTTTTAGTCATTTCAATAGTCTTTTCAAATACTAATGTTCCATACTTATTAATATGAATTGGTCCAAAATGTATTTGATCATATTAGTATTATCTCTATATTTCATTTTTAATTACTCATATTACCTGGAAAGAAAGCTGTCCTTTCCAAGGGCAATGTGTATACCAGTTTTTCTTCACTTTCTGCAGTTAATTTAGCATCAGGAATATGATGTTTAATGAGTAATGTTATTCTCTCTGGGTCACAAGATTCATTTCTGTATAAACTGAAATAAGATAAAGAAAAAATGAGTATAACTGATTTGTATTTGTTTCTATCACCACCACTATCACCTTAAGGGGGAAAATGCTGTTAGTGTTCATTGTATTTTATAAGGTTTTTAGAAGATCAAAAATCTGCAAACAAAACAAAATCCTAGGTTTTGAGAAATGTGTCATTTGGGGGAGAGAGGAGACCAAGCATAGTTTTATAAAAGAACTGACATAAAATTTTATAGACTTCATCATATAACTGTCATTTAATAAGTTATTATATAATTGTAGAATCATAATATTGGAAGGGATCTCCAGGTTTTCTTTTCCAATCACTATCACCTTATTATGGTTATTTTTCTTTTGTCATTCTGCATCTCTGTACCTTTTTACTGATAAAATTATTTATCCATTGTTCCAACTTGACCTTAGAATCAGGATATATAATACTATTGTTTATGGATAACTATGAATTTCCTCTTAGTAAGTCCAATTACTAATGAATTCCTACACATCTTTTAAAGTCCATTCAATCAGATTTTGTCAATTTTTGTAATGTATAGAGGTTTAGAGTTGGCTCAGTGGATAGAGTTGGGGCCTGGAGTCAATAAGATCTAACTAAAACTCCAGCCTCAGAGATTTATTAGCTGTGTAACTGAATAAGTCACTTAACATCTTTTGTTCCTCAGTTTCTTCAACTGTAAAAATGGTGATAACAATAACACCTATCTCCAAGGATTGTTGTAAGGATCAAATGAGCTAATATTGGTAATATACTTAGCATAGTGATTGACACACATAGAAGGTATTTTAAAATAATTTGTTCTTCCTTCCTCCCTCCCTTCCTCCTTTCTTTACTTTCTTTGAGCCATAAATCCCATTTAGACAATGACTTCATGAGAATAATGATTGGTAATCCCCATGGCCTTTATTCCTCCAGGCTAGTACAGTGTTGAGTAAAGAAGACACCCAATAAAGTATTAATTGAATTTAATTGAATTCAAGAAGAAGTGGGGGAGGGGAGAAGGAGGTTTTGCCTTATTCAATAGGCTTCTCAGAAAGTGACAAAGAGAAATGATTCTAAGGTACCCACATATAGTTCGCCTATTTTATTTTTCCTCTATGCAAATAGTTCAGTTAGCCATTAGTTCTTTAAAGAACATGCTACTTCTTCATAAGAAGGTGAGGTGGGACTTCTTCATTTAAATGGCAGGTTAATTTTCATAATAGAACCCTGGGCAAATTATTTAACCTCAGTTTCCTTATCTATAAAATGGGGTAGGGGGCGGCTAGGTGGCGCAGTGGATAAAGCACCGGCCCTGGAGTCAGGAGTACCTGGGTTCAAATCTGTTCTCAAACACTTAATAATTACCTAGCCATGTGGCCTTGGGCAAGCCACTTAACCCCATTTGCCTTGCAAAAACCTAAAAAATAAAAATAAAATAAAATGGGGTAAATAATATCTACTTCACAGAGTTGTTTAGGAGAACAAATGAAATAATATGTATAATGTGCTTGGTAAAGCAATACATAAATGAGAGTTATTATAGGGAAAGAACCCTTCACTCAAAAAATCAAAAGACAAAAGTTTTGTTCAGATTGGGGATTTGGGGAAAAGAGAATTTTTCTAAGCTATTACAAATGTCCTTGGACTATAAGGAAAACTGAGAACCACAGAATTAACACTTTAGAATTGACTTTTGAGAGTCCCTTGGTCAGCAAGGGGATCAGTTTCAGTCAGTACTTAAAGGAATTAATTCATGCTATTCACTGGAAGGTCAAATACTGAAGCTGAAGCTTCATCAAGAAGATGGGATTCATATAAATGACACTATCATGCATCATTTGGTAAAGACCCTGATTTTGGGAAAGATTGAAAAAAAAGGGACAGCAGGAACATGAACTTGGATAGACTTTGAGAGACACAAAAAGATAGAAGGGCCAGGTGTGATATGGTTCATGTTCAACAAAGAATTGGACATGACTAAATGACTGAGCAACAATGTCTCTCTCTTAAGTCTCTACTAGTAGATTTACTAGTTTCTGAGGATGGTCATCCCAAAATGTAATAATTTCATAAATAATGAAATTTAATAAGTACTTAATGATGATTCCCCATGGGTATGTTTTAGAGGCAATATGATCTGGCAGAAAGATTACCGGACATGGAATTATAGTACTTGGGTTCAAATCTTGGCTTTGTCACTTGTTAACATTCAGCAAAAAACTTTACTTAACCTCTCTAGGCTTCAAGTTCCTCATTAGTAAAATGATGATTTAGACTAGGACCTCTGAAATTTCTTGCATTCTAGAGCTATGACCCTATGTTGGCTTGTGACATGAAGTAGGTAGAATGGTTTTAAGGCAAGGGTAGTCCCTGTTCTTTGTTCATTGTTAGCTTGATTAGTTGATATCAGCAAGGAATATCTTTTATAATTTTTTGAAAAAATAGGAGAGAAATCATGACACAAAAACATGGAATATAAATATTAAACAAATTTTCATAGAAAATGAGACTATTTCATTAGCAGTTGCAGAGTATTTCCAGGATGTATGATGAATGGGAAGGTGGAGGTTGAGAAATAATGTTCTTTCAGCAAGAAAATAGAAATTTTGGTCTGAATGTCCTAGAAACCCCAAATAAACTATTTTTGTATTGTAAAACTACACTAAATAACTTGAGATTTCATCCCATTTATAGCAACTATAGCCCAAGAAACCTTTGCAGAATTTGGGAACCTCTGGGTAGGACCTATGGGATAAGGAGCAGCTAGGTGGCGTAGTGGATAAAGCACCGGTCCTGGAGTCAGGGGTACCTGGGTTCAAATAATTACCTAGCTGTGTGGCCTTGGGCAAGCCACTTAACCCCGTTTGCCTTGCAAAAACCTAAAAAAAAGAATGAAATACAAGTTATAATGCAAAAAGAAATACAATAATCCCAAATTGCATCTAGGACCTATGGGATAAATGAACTTAAAGAACACATTTTGGGATATGATATCAGAAAAGACATTCCAATATGCAAAAAATTGCCATATTTTATTAGGTATCAGTGATGAAGTTGTTTTAAAAGGTTATAATCACAGAGGTGAAGAGTTTATTTCCATATTAAGAATTTGAACATGTTCTCAAACAGATGAGATTGAATAGGTATTGACATGCCATTTTTCTATAGGGTGAGGGAGATAGGAGAAATTCTAAAGGAAATATTTTTTGTCCTTTTACCTGACAAATATTTTACCATTCTCACAGGCTACTACTATTGACATTGTTTAATCATCTTTCAGTCATATCAAGCTCTTCAGTACCTCATTTGTTGTTTCCTTGGGAAAGGTACTGGAGTAATTTGTCATTTCCTTCTCCAATTCATTTTACAGATGAGGAAACTGAGGCAAATAGGTTAAGTGACTTGCTCAGGGTCACACAGCCAGCCTAAGACTGGATTTGAACTCATGAAGATGAATTTTACTGCCTTGAAGATCAGGATCCAATGTGCCTCCTAGCTACCCCAGCTATAGGCAGACTGATATTAATATTCTATAATGGAAAAGTTGTTGATTTAACAAAAATACTCTACTCAGATCTATTTTTCTTAATCAAAAAGAGAGACTTATTATGTGAATGTAAGATTATAAATGACACTATCATGCATCAAGCCAATGACCTCCTATCATTTTTTAAGTTTTTAAAAATTATTTTTGCTTTTTATTTTGTTTTATTTAAAAAAAATTCTCTCCCTAACAGAAAAGAAATGTTTTGTGCAGACCAGAGTTTCTCCATAATACTGTCCTCAAAAGTTCTCCACAGAGTGACTCATCATTTTCTATAGGGTAAGGGAGATAGGAGGAATCCTGAAGGAAAGTTTTTTACTCTTTTGACCTGGCAAGCTCATTACCATTTCTCACAGACTATGGCTATTGGGACCCAGGACAAGCATCTATCAGGGATAAAGAGACAAATAATTGGGAAGGCATGTTTGCTGCTATTATATTCAACTATGACTGCTATTGACTAGTTTCTCATCAGGGATTCTTAATTTCTAATATTTTCTTATCTCTCTCTTTTTTTTTTTTTTAGGTTTTTGCAAGGCAATGGGGTTAAGTGGCTTTCCCAAGGCCACACAGCTAGGTAATTATTAAGTGTCTGAGTCCAGATTTGAAACCAGGTATTCCTGACTCCAGGGCCAGTGCTCTATCCACTGTGCAACCTAGCCGCCCTGATCTTCTTATCTTTTGATGATTTTAGTAAAACTGCAATTTTCACTTTTATAGCTTGAGATTGGTGATTTGAGTAGAAAACAGAACTTGAGGCCCCCTCTGGGCTAATTCAGACATTTTGGTTTAGTTATTGTAGAGTTCCATATAGTTGGTTTCTGCTGTATAAAGGAATACACCTGTAATATAAATGTAAATTTTTCTTAAAATTATATACTTCAAACTTCAAGGAATATCCTTTATATTAGTCAAATTCCTTAAATCATCAGAATTTTTGATACAACAAATCCTTTCTTAAGTTGTATACCTTAAGTGGTAGCCAATACCCCATTTTCTCTTTAGAAACAAAGAAGAGCCTGCACACTTCAGTCTCCCATTGGATATAAAGACTTTCCAATCTGTGCAGAAAGAAAGCAATGATAAAATAGTTAGGAAGTTACTTCATTTACAAATGTTCATTTTTTGGGGGACGAACAAGGTGGAATTTATAAGATCATCTATCTATAAGTGATGAGCTCTGTGGTCTCATTATACTGAATGTATCACTTGGAGTTAAAATGCAGATTTTAAAGTCAAATATATCTAAATTTAGTCATCCAGAATTCTTTTTTGGGAGGACTCCATTTTTTGGGAAAAGGGCAAGGTATCAAACCACATACTTTGGAAAAGCTGAATTTTTCAATTAGATGTGTAAAATTATGATCTAGAGTTTTCAAATTGACTGTTCTATTAAAAGGGAAAAAATACATTTTTTTCCTGATGTTGATTGCCAAGCAAATTTACAATAAAGGAGCAAGATTTCAGATTCAATTCATTTATGTAGTCACCAGTATACCTTTGGAAATGCAGACATATAAAATATGGAAACAAGATGTTCATATCCTCTATCACTATATTTCTTAATATAAGATCCCTGATTCCCTAAATTCTTCTTAAAAAATTTATTTATTTAAGGCAGTGGATTAACTGACTTGTCCAAGGTCGCATAGCTAGGTAATTATTAAGTGTCTGAGTCCAGATTTGAACTCAGGTTCTCCTGACTCCAGGGTCAGTGCTCTACCCACTTCTCCACCTAGTTGCCCCCATTTCCTAAATTCTTGATGACAGTAAGGGAAGAAACTGAGTATCACCAGCAAGAAAATCAGCCTCATCCATGAACTGGGTACTGAAGAGAATCACATGGTTCTTTTTGCCCTCCCTTAAGAGATGCCATACTTTGTGCCTTGAGAAAGGATCCATGCCAACTGTTGGTTCATCCAACAGCAAAACCTGGAAAAGATGAAAGCAAATAGAAAGACCTTTCAATTTATTTTGAGGCTATTTTGGAAAGCAGCATAAAAATCTGTGTGTTTGTGTGTCTGTGTGTGTCTGTGTGTGCGTGTGTGTGTATACTCACAATAGGGTTTGAGAAAATCATCTAAACAGATTGCATTGCATTTTCTAGTAGTCTCATTCATACATTTTTCTAATCATAAAGGATTACATGAATTTTATCAACAATTTCATTTTCTTCAATCTGAAACCCTATAATTCAATTCCACTTACCTGAGGATCACCTAAAATAGCAATACCAAAGGTCAACTTCCTTTTTTGTCCTTCACTTAGGTGTTCTGCAAAAGTGTCTTGAATACTTTTCATTTCCAATTCCAGACAAACTCTTTGCACCTAACCAAGTGAGAAGAGCAAAGTTCAAAAAACTGAAAATGCTTTAGAATAAACTTTTTCTTAAATGTTATAATAAACCAATTTTAGGTTTTGCATTGTCTGAAGTTTATCAATTTACTAAATTATAGATAATAATAATAATAGTATATAATTTTCGAAGAAGAGCAGAACATCAGGGAGATGATACCTTGACAAGTACATGAATTGGATTTGAGTGAGAGGGTGCTATGTTAAGTCACCAGCCTCACTTTCTCCTCTGGGTCCAGTGGCCAGATATGAATCAGGATGACTGGAGATGTCCTGGATGTGAGGTAATCAGGGCAAAGTGACCTGCTCGAGGTCACACAGCTGGTAAGTGTCAAGTGTCTGAGACTGGAATTGAACTCCCATCCTCCTGACTCCAAGGCCAGAGCTCTAATCACTGTACCACTAAGCTGTCCTCAATTATAGATAATTGAACACAAATGGGTTTCTATGGATGAATAATTTAAATCTTTACTATTTTATTCTAAAACATTTACTTACCTCCTGCTCCACCATCTTTGATGGAACCCCTTTGATTTTAGCATATAGTCTGAGGTTTTCTTTCACAGTAAGGAAATCAATATGTACATTAAATTGTGGGCAAACACCAATGATCCTTTTGATTTCTTCTAAGTCAGTCATTTCAGAGAGCTTGTTATTATAGATGTTAGCAGACCCTACAAATGACATTTAAGCAATTTAAATATTAGAGAATTGTGCTAAATTCTAGGTTTTGTTAAGGAAAAAATACATCTTTTTTTGTACAAATACATATTATAGATAATGAATTATAAAACTTGTTGGTTGGGAAATCCATACTATTCTTATTATAAGATGTCAGAACTAGAAGAGACTTTACCTTAAGCATCATCTAGTTCAACTTCTTCATTTAAAAAATGAGCTCTTAATACAGAGGGGCAGAGCCAAGATGGCTGCAGGAGAAGAGCCTCTCCTAGGTGCTCTCTCCAAAATATTTCGAAAAATCTTAAAATTATGATTCTAACTAGATCCAGTGAGGCAATTCTCCACCCCAAGGTAACCTGTAAAATAGTGGAAAAACTCTGTTCCATGAGGTTAAAGGGGTGGCTCCACCAGAATGAAGGAACTTCAGCCTCCCAGAAACAGCCCTAGGGTGCCTGGGAGCATGGCTCCCAGCAGCAGAAGCAGTTTCCTGACCTGCACCCAGGGAGCACCAAGCACAACTTGGAAGATCAGCAGGGAGACCTCTGCAAGAGTGAGCTCGAAGCCCAAGCCCCCAGGGCCTTCGCTGCACTCAGCTGCCTGCAGTAGCCCAGACCCAAGAAATGGAAACAGGCCAGTGGAGTTGGCAAGCAGGAGCCTCTAGGCAGCTGTGCCCTGAGTGCTCAGTCCTCAGAAGGTAAGGGAGTGGAGGGAGACTTCCAAGGTCTGTCCTCTGTCCCTGGAACAGGCCTCTGGGGCTCTGACCATATTCAGATCCTGATCATAGTCTAGGCCCCCCATAGAAAAGGGACCCCCCCCACTGCCCTGTGGCAGAGGGGTATACTTGTGGTCATTCACAGACCAGAAGAGCAGGCAGAGCCTTACACACTGAGGTCCTTGTGGGGGTGTCCCAATAAAACTCAAAAGCTTAGGAAGTACCCCAAAATCAGGCACAGGCTGGGGAAATGAGTAAACAGAAAAAAATCAAGGAACCTGACCATTGACAAATACTTTGTCTATGATCCCAAGGAGAATCAAAATACTCAATCTGAAGATGAGGAAGTACAAGCTTCTGCATCTAAAGACCCCAAGAAAAATAGAAGTTGGGTTTAGGCTATGACAGAGCTCAAAAAAAAGATTTTGAAAATCCAGTGAGGGAGATAGAAGAAAAAATTGGAAAAGAAATGAGTGAGACATGGGAAAAAACATAAAAAGGAAGTCAACAGCTTAGTCAAGGAGATCCAAAAAAATGCTGAAGAAAATAACATTAAAAACCAGCTTAGGTCAAATAGATAAAAGAGTTCAAAAAGTTATTGAGGAGAAGAATGCTTTAAAAAGTAGAATTGGACATATGGAAAAGGAGATACGAAAGCTCTCTGAGGAAAACAAATCTTTCAGATGTAGAATGGAGCTAGAGCTTTACAAGAAGTCAGGACACAATACTTCAACACCAAAAGAATGAAAAATTAGAAGAAAATGTGAAACATCTCATTGAAAAAACAACTGATCTGGAAAACAGATTCAGGAAAGATAATTCAAAAATTATTGGGATACCTGAAAGTCATGATCAGGAAAAGAGCCTTGACCTCATTTTTATTTTTATTGTTTTTTTATTTTTTTTAAAAAAAGTTTTTGCAAGGCAATGAGGTTAAGTGACTTGCCCAAGGCCACACAATTAGGTAATGATTAAGTGTCGGAAGCCTGATATGAACTCAGGTATTCCTGACTCCAGGGCTGGTGCTCTATCCACTTAGCCACCTAGCTGCCCCTTGACCTCATTTTTAAAGAATTCTCACAGGCAAATTGCCCTGATATCCTAAAAGCAGAGGGCAAAATAGAAATGGAAAGAATCCACAGCTCTCCCCCAGAAAGAGATCCAAAAAAAATCCAAACAACCCCCAGGAATATTATAGCCAAGTTCCAGAACTCCCAAGTCAAAAAGAAAATATTAAAAGCAGCCATAAGGACACAATTCAGATATCATGGAACTGCAGTCTGGATCACACAGGACTTAGCAACAACTACATTAAGGACTCATAGGGCCCAGAAGGCAAAAGAGCTTGGAATACAACTGAGAATCAACTACCCAGCAAAACTGAACATCCTCTTCCAGGGTGAAAGATGGACTTTCAATGAACCAGGGGAATTTCAAATGTTCCTGTTGAAACAACTAGAACTGAACAGAAAATTTGATCTTCAAGTACAGGACTCAGGTGAAGCATGGAGAGTGGAGGAGAAGGGTAAATTATGAGGGACTTAATGATGTTGAACTGCATGTATTCCTGCATAGAAAAATGATGCTGATATTACTCATATGAACTTTCTCATTTAATAGAGTAGGTAGAAGGAGATTTTATATATGAAGCACAGGAAAAAGCTGAATTTGAAGATATAATATATTGTAAAAATGGAGTCAATGGCTAAAAGGGAAATGTATTGGGAGTAAGAGAAGGGAGAGGTGCAATAGGCCAAGATATTTCATATAAAAGATATATATAAATACATTGCAATGAGCTTTTGAAATATGGAAGGAGAAGGAGGGAAGGCAAGGGGGAATGAGTTAACACTCTCATCAGAAATGCCTCAGAGAGGAAACAGTATACACACTCAACAGGGTATAGACATCTAGAGTAAAAAGGAGAGGAGTCAGGGGGAAGGGGGGGATGTGAATGATAGAGGAGAGGGTAGATCATAGTACATACATTTTGCAAGGTGTTGGGATTGGGTGGCCTGTCTGGGACCATGGGGCTGGGTGGTTTCTGGGTCTCTGGGGTGGTATGTGGGCTTGGGGGCCTCGTGGTCCCAGGACTGGTGTTCTGTCCACTGTGCCACTCAGCTACCCTACAGCACATTTAAGAAGAGGGACAGAGTGAAAGGAGAGAGAAAATATAATATATGGTAGTATGGAGGAATGGATTGAGGGAATTATAATCAGCAACAGTAACTGTGGAAAAATATGGAAGTAACTCTGTGATGGACTTATGATAAAGAATGTGATCCATCCAAGACAGAGCTGAAGGTATCAGAACACAGACTGAAACACATTTTCTTCTCTTTCTTTTACTTTATTTCTCATGAGGTTTTGTATTTTTGTGTTTACTCTTAAACAAGAATATTTTAGTAATGTATAAATAAAAATAAATTTAATAACAAAAGATATGTCATCAACCCCACCCCCAAAGAGATGAGATCTTTTTGAGAGGTTAAATATCTTGCTTAAGTTTTAACCTCTCCTTTCAAGTTTTCTGTTTTCTCTCTGTCTCTCTCTGTCTCTCTCTTTTTCTTTATTCCTCCTTCCTTTCTTCATCTCTGTCTCTGTTTTTCTCTGTCTTTCTCTCTGTCTGTGTCTGTCTCTCTGTCTCCTTTCTTTTTTGCCCTTTCATTTGATCTCTATTGATTTCCTTCTCTGCTTCTTTAAAAATATGTCTGGAACTCCCTCATTTTCTGTTCTCTCTATGCTTACTTGCTATTATATCTTCTCCCTTGAGTTCAATTTTCATGTTTAGATAGATGTCTCATATTCTCATATTTACCTCTCTCCTGCCAACTTCCTGCCACCTCTCCATCTAGATGCCCCATTGTTGTAACAAAACCAACATGTCAAGTTTTTTTTTCCCCAAAGTCTTACCTCCTTCAAATTTCTATATACCTGTTAAGGTTACTACCATACTTTCAGTTACCCAGGTTCAAAACCACAGGATTTTCTATGACTGTTATCCTTTCCATGCTCTCCATAGGAAACCAAGTTGCCAACTTCCACATCTCTGACAATTGTTGTCTTCTTTCCACTCATGCTGCAAGCACCCAACTTCAGGTCTTCCTCACCTTTCACTTAGACAATTGCAACCTATGATTCCCCTACTTTTTCCTCTTTTCTTGTAATATCTACACTCCCTAATTTCTTTTTAGCAGAGGGATCAAAGTATCTTAATAAATCATGTTTGAATAAAAATCTTCTTACCTTTATGATTAAATTCAAATTAAATTAAACTAAATTAAGTTAAATCCCTTCAAAATTTTATCTTTCTGACTAATGTCATATAATTCCCACATAAGAAGTTCCAGCCAAATTTTATCAGCTGTTATTCTTTGAATTAGTCTTTCTTATTCCCATCTGCATAACTTTGCACAGGTGATTCCTTCTATGTGAAATGCACTTACCCCTGCTTCTTAAAATTTTTAACTTGATCTATGATTCAGCTTCACTTTCAAAGAGAGATCATTTGCAACAATCAGTTTATGGAAATCAAAGTTTCCTTCAGACTCTAATTTTTTGATCTGCTGCTCTCTGCTAACAAGATGAATTAACCAGACTGGGAATATTTCCTAATTCAGTCTCTATAACACATTAGTAGTCAATTTCAATTAAATGTAGTTTAATAGTACACTTAATTAAATGTACTTTAATAACAATTAGATTTTCAAAGTACTTTGGTGATCATTTAGCCTAATGCTCTCATTTTTAGATAAGAAAATATAGACTCAGATCAATTCAGGGTCTTGCCCAAGTTTACTTGACAAACATATCTAGATAATGCCAGAGATGGAATGAGAAGGATCTTTCTACTCAATTACACTACCTCCTTACATATTGGAAATTAATGATAATATTTCCATGTCTCTTGATCTGTTTATTAATCAGTTAGTTTGTGGTTGAGAAATTTATCACTCACCTTCTGTTGGGGCAGATAAACCACTAAGAATATTTATTAGTGTTGATTTCCCGGCTCCACTATGGCCAAGTATGGCTGTGATCTGGCCTTCATAGATGTCCAATTGTATACCTAAGATAGAAATAAAAATCCTTTTCTTTTAATAGCTAACATTTATATAGTGTTTATTCTAGACCCAGGTATTTAATACATTTTATCTCATTTAATCCATCGCTCCTGGGAGACAGGTGCTATTATTGCACCTATTTTTTCCCAGAGAAGGAAATTGATATAAACAGGGATTAAAGACTTGCCAAGTCTGGAAAATTCAAGAGGACTAACAAAAAAATTAAAGCAAAAAATTTATAAAGTAAAAAATTGGCACTTTTAATTATTTTAATTTTCAATAAAAGCTTAAAAATCAAAGTAAAGAACTTTCTGTTAAAGTTTTTTAAAAGTAAATGACAAATAAAAAGACAAAGCAAAAAAGATAAAGTAAACTCTAAAAAAGGATAAATTGATAAAAGGAGAAATATAATTTGCAATTATGACTAAACATTTCACTTATATAAATATTAACCTATCAAAAACATATACAGAAAAACATAAAATATTTTTAAGAGAATTTAAAGTTTTACTAATGGAAGTGATAGCCACTATACAACAGCTCTATGGATAATCAAAAGATGTAAATTATCCTCAAATCAATTTATAAATTTAATGCTATAATTATTTTTATTTAGGTCAGAAATCAGAGGTCTCAATAAGGTATTAAAGGAAACAAATATCAGGTTATAAAAATTAGGATTCATGATGGAAAAAGTCTGTAAAAAAGGAAGATTCTCTGAAAGAGGGAATGATAAATTTGTAACTCAAAGATATTGAAGGAAAAGAAGTACTAAGAGAAAATAACTTGAAAGGGGCATATAAATATTTTTACAGGCCAAATAAAAATCAAATTGATTGACCTTGAAGATAGAAAGTTCTTCTAGGAGATCTTAAGGATCACATGTCTCCTAGAAAAACAAGATCAATCAAAAATCAATCAAAACCATAATAGACTATAATAATAATAAGGAAAACAAAAACATCCTATGATGATATAAGAGTTGCAGAAAAAGCATTTGACAAAGTATTACTCATTCCTCTTTAAATCTCACAGTCACACTCACACAACCACAACACCACATGCAAACACACACAGATGAAAACATTGGACCAGGATTATATATGATAGGGATAAATAGAGATATTAGATTAAAATCAAGTATTAAACAAATATTAAACAAATATCTATTATTAACATTTTTATTTGATATAGTACTACAGTTTCTTATAGAAAGATATGGAAAAAATTAAAGGAACAAAAACAAAAGACAAAATAATAAGACTATTACTTCTTATAAAAGATATGATGATTTATTTAGAGAAGCAGTTCATCAATTAAAAATCGTTTGGCGTAATAACATCAGCAAAGTGGCAGGATGTAAAATGAATCCATATAAATAATCTTCTTCAATACCAACAAAATCTTCAATGACAGAGAAATTCCATTTAAAGTAACAATGGAATAGATTGTTAGAAAACTTGGATATGATAGACTTATGGAGGAAATTAAATGGGAATAGAAAGGAATATATACTTTTTTTCAGTAGTACATGGCACTTACACAAAAATTGACCATGTACTAGGGCATAAAAACTAATAACCAATTTCAGAAAGGCAGAAATAGTGAATATATCTTTCTCAGATCATAATGCAATAAAAATCATATGCAATATTGGGCCAGGGAAATATAGATCCAAAACAAATAGGAAACTAAATAACCTCATTTTAAAGAATGAGTGAATCAAACAACAAATTATAGAAAAAAATTAATTATTTCATCCTAGATAATGACAATAATGGAAAAACATACCAAAACCTATGGGATACACTCAAGGCAGCAGAGGATATATTATAACTTTAAATGCTTACATGAATAAATTAGAGAAAGAGGAAATCAATGAACTAAAAATGCAACTAAATAAATAAAGAGCAAATTAAAAGTCCCCAATTAAATACCAAATTAGAAATTCTAAAAATTAAAGAAATTAATAAAATCAAAAGCAAGAAAACTATTGAACTAATAAAACCAAGACTTGTTTTTTTATGAAAAAACCAATAAAATTGATAAACCTCTGGTCAAATTTGATTAAAAAAAAGAAAGAAGAAAACCAAATTGCCAGTATCATAAATGAAAAAGGTGAATTCACCACCAATGAGGAAGAAATTAAAATAATAATTCAGAATTGTTTTGCCCAACTCTATTCCAATAAATTTGGCAATCTAAGTGAAATGGATGAATATTTACAAAAATATAAGTTGCCCAGGTTAAATGAAGAGGAAATTAAATACCTTAAGAACCCCATCTCAGAAAAAAAAATCAACAAGCCATTATTGAACTCCCTAAGAAAAAATCTCCAGGACCAGATGGAGTCACAAGTGAATTCTATCAAACATTTAAGGAAAATTGGTTCCAATTCTATATAAACTCTTTGGAAAAATAGGTGAAGACAGAACTCTGCCTAACTCTTTCTATGACACCAATATGGTGCTGATACCTAAACCAGGAAGAGTCAAAACGAAGAAAGAAAATTATAGACATATCTCCCTGATGAATATAAATGAAAAATTCTTAAATAAAATCTTAGCAAAATGATTACAAGTTATCACTAGGATAATACACTATGACCAAGAAGGATTTATCCCAGGAATGCAGAGCTTGTTCAATCTTAGGAAAACTGTTAGTATAATTAATTATATGAATAACAAACCTATTAGAAATCATATGATCATATCAATAGATGCTGAAAAAGCTTTTGACAAAATACAGCACCCATTCCTATTAAAAATACTAGAGAGATAGGAATAAATGGATTATTCCTTCGAATAATCTATTTGAAACCATCAACAAGCATTATATTCAACAGGGATAGACTAGAGGCATTCCCAGTAAGATCAGGTGTGAAACAAGGATATCCATATCACCACTACTATTCAATATTGTATTAGAAATGCTAGCTTCGGGGTGGCTAGGTAGTGCAGTAGATAGAGCACCAGCGGTGGAGTCAGGAGTACCTGGGTTCAAATCTGGCCTCAGACACTTAATAATTACCTAGCTGTGTGGCCTTGGGCAAGCCACTTAACCCTGGTTGCCTTGCAAAAAATATTCTAAAAAAAAAAGAAAGAAATGCTAGCTTCAGCAACAAGAAAGAAAAAGAAATTGAAGGAATTAGAATTGGGAAAGAAGAGACAAAACTCACTCTTTGCTGACGACATGATGGTATGCCTAGAGAATCCCAAGAGATCATCCAAAAAACTACTGGAAATAATTAGCAGCTTTATCAAGGTCTCAGGATATAAAATAAACCCTCATAAATCCTCAACATTTCTATATATGACTAGCAAGATGCAACAGAAAGAGAAATCCCATTCAAAGTAACCTCAGACAATATATAATACGTGGGAGTCTATCTGCCAAGGCAGACTCAAAAACTTTTTTTTGTTTATTTTTTTAGGTTTTTGCAAGGCAAATGGCATTAAATGACTTGCCGAAGGCCGCACAGCTAGGTAATTATTAAGTGTCTGAGGCCAGATTTGAACCCAGGTACTCCTGATCCCAGGGCTGGTGTTCTAAGCACAGCAACACCTAGCCACCCCTCAAAATCTTGTTGAAAACAATTGCAAAACACTTCTCACACATATAAAATAAAATTTAAATAACTGGGCAAACATCAACTACTCATGGTATAGAGAAATAAAAAATCAAGAATTTCCAGGGATTCATTGAAAAAAAGTGCAAAAGAAGGTGGCTTCGCCTTTCCAGATCTAAAATTATATTATAAAGCATCAGTCATCAAAACTGTCTGGTATTGGCTAAGAAATAGAGCAGTGGATCAATGGAATAGACTAGGTACAATAGCGGGACATGATTATAGTAATCTGCTGTTTGATAAACCCAAAGAGTCCAGCTATTGAGATAAAAACTCTCTCTTCAATAAAAACTGTTGGGAAAATTGGAAGTTAGTATGGAAGAAACACCTCACACCTTATACTAAGATAAATTCAAAATGGATACAGGATTTAGACATAAAAGACAATATTATAAACTAACTAGAAGATCAAGGACTAGTTTATCTGTCAGATCTATGTAAAGGGAAGCAGTTTATGACCAAGAAAGAGATGGAGAATATCAATAAAAATCAACTAGATGATTTTGATTACATTAAATTAAAAAGCTTTTTCACAGACAAAACCAATGTAACCAAGATCAAAAGAAATTTAGTAATTTGGGAAACAATTTTTTCAACTAGTATTTCTGACAAAGGACTCATTTCTAAAATATGCAGAGAACTGAGTCAAATTTTCAAAAAAAACATGCCATTCCACATGAGGAAATCAAAGTGATCCATAGTCATATGAAAAATTGCTCTAAATAATTACTTATTAGAGAAATGCAGATTGAAGCATCTCTGAGGTATCACCTCACACCTCTCAGACTGGCCAATTTGACCAGAAAGGACAATGATCAATGTTGGAAGGGATGTGGGAAATCTGAGACACTAATACATTGTTGGTGGAGCTGTGAACTCATTCAACCTTTCTGGAGAGCAGTTTGGAATTACGCCCAAAGGGCCACAAAACTTTGCACACCCTTTGATCCAGCAGTACCACTACTAGGTCTATACCCTGAAGAGATTATGAAAAAGGGTAAAAACATCACTTGTACAAAAATATTCATAGCAGCCCTGTTTGTGGTGGCAAAGAATTGGAAATTAAATATATGCCCTTCAATTGGGGAATGGTTTAACAAACTGTGATATGTGTATGTCATGGAACACTATTGTTCTATTAGAAACCAGGAGGGATGGGAATTCAGGGTAGCCTGGAAAGATTTGCATGAACTGATGCTGAATGAGATGAGCAAAACCAGAAACACTGTACATCCTAACAGCAACATGGAGGTGATGTTCAACCTTGATGGACTTGATCATTCCATCAGTGCAAGAATCAGGGACAAATTTTGGCTATCTGCAATGGAGAATACCATCTGTATCCAGAGAAAGAATTGTGGAATTTAAACAAAGACCAAAGATTTTGCCTTTAACTCAGAAAAAAAAAGTTATCTTTTTATGTAATTTTGCTATCATTTATACTTTATTTTTCTTTCTTAAGGACATGAGTTCTCTCTCATCACATTCAAGTTAGATCAATGTATACAATGGAAACAATGTAAGGACTAGAAGACTGTTTTCCGTGGGGGGGTGGGGGGGAGGGAAGCAAGATTGGGGTAAAATTTTTAAATTCAAAATAAATAAAATCTTTCTAAAAAAATAACTATGGACTAGTTGATAAATAGTCAAAAGCTATAAAGCAGTTTTCAGAAGAAGAAATGAAAGCTATAAAAATATGCTCTAAATAATGATACTTTTCTTGCTGTTTTTGCAACATTGCCAATACAGAAATATGTTTTGTATTACTTTACAGATATCCTTGATATCTCATTTCTTTCCTTCTAAAAGGGAGAGACTGGAGGGAAGGAGAGAATTTTGAACTCGACCTTTTTAAAAATTGAATGTTAGAAACAAATTTTAAAAATAGGGTGGCTATAGAATGTATAAAAAACTTGGGAGTATAGCTACAAATACATATATATGAATATAACAATAAAACATTTTTATATAAAAACAGACCTAGATAATTGGAGAAATTAGAATTGCTCATTTGTAAGATGGATGATAATGCTGACTCATTCAGTGCTACATCAGTCAAACTGTCAAAGGAATACTTTATAAAACTAGAAAAAATAATCAACTTCATCTAGAGGTACAAAATGCTAAGAGTCTCAAGGGAAATAATGAAAAAAGAGAGGGTGGGAAAGGGAAGAAAACCTACTGGTATCAGTTCTAAAACAGTATTATAAAGCAATATTCATCAAAATAATTTGACATTGCTTTGAAAATAGAGGTCAATCAGTGGAACAGATTAGATATGCAACAGAAAAAAAGTCTTTTTAAGCCTAGTCTTTGATAAACTCCAGAGATCCCAGCTAGTTAAGTAAGAGCTCATAGTTTGAGGAAAAACTGTTGGTAAAACTTGAAAGCAATTTGGCAGAAACTAGAGAGAATGATGGAAAGGTGATGAATAATCCTATGCATGATGAGATATTGATTTTTGGACATAACTAATGTGGAAATTCATTTTTTACTTTATTATTCACATTTGGTATAAGTGTTTCTACCTACCACAGAGGACGGGGGAGAAGGGAAAGAAAAAGGCATGCTTGTAATTTTTTTTTTAGGTTTTTGCTAGGCAATGGGGTTAAGTGGCTTGCCCAAGGCCACATATCTAGGTAATTATTAAGTGTCTGAGACTGGATTTGAACCCAGGTACTCCTGATTCCAGGGCCGGTGCTTTATCCACTGTGCCACCTAGCCGCCCCAATGTTTGTAATTTTAAAAATAAAATAAAATAGGGAGGCAAAAGAATGGAAATTGTTCATGGTAAGAGCAGGGATCCCTTGCTTACAACAAGTGATTACAGCCAAATAACAGTTCTTTCCACTAATATTTCTTCCTTCATGTATTATATTTCTAAGAATGAAGCAGAATAATACATAAAAAGGAGAGGATAATGTGAAATGAAGAAACAGTGGACAATAATGAATAAAAACTTGTTGCTTGTCTTTTGTTCTTGAGGACTAAAATGACATCACACTGTTGGGGTCAAGGTATGGTGTGTCCAAGATTGATTTGACCCATATGAGTTTAGAAAACTCTACCATAGATCAGGTACAAATAGTTCATATGAATATTTGGATTGAGATTTCTCTAAATTTGCATATCTCACTTTTCTTTTGAGAGATTACAATTCTGCCCAGTCTTTCTTTGACATGGGCACACCATGATTGGTGATCTATGCAAGTTTCTCCCATGTCCCACAAATCACTTCTTTTTTTTTTTTAAAGATTTTTTTTTTTTTGCACGGCAAATGGGGTTACGTGGCTTGTCCAAGGCCATACAGCTAGGTAATTATTAAGTATCTGAGGCTGGATTTGAACTCAGGTACTCCTGACTCCAGGGCTGCTGCTCTATCCACTGCGCCACCTAACTGTCCCTCACAAATCACTTTTAATGTTCTTTAGAGAGTCTTAATATTGCCTTTGCTTCTTCTTCTTACTGTCATGTGAGCATTTGCCTTGTGTGAGTTTTCCATAAAATAGCCCTTTAGGCAAATGTAAGTTTGCAAATTGAACAGCATACAGAACAATAAAGTTGTGCTCTCTGCAGCAGAGATGGAATGTTTGACAGGTTGGCTCCAGAAAGGACCTCAGTGTCTGGTACCTTTATCTTTCTAGATGATCTTTGAAATCTTCCTAAGACAATTCAAGTGGAAGCAGTTCCATTTTTTGGCATGGCAGTGGTTGACTCTCCAGGTTTCGTAGTCATAAATGGTTATGTTCAGTGCAATATGGTCAGTGCTATGGTTCTCAGTTTGGTAGGCAGCCTAATAACCTTCTCACTTTCTTTCACAACAGAAATAGCTCTAGTAATGTGTGATTCACACTCATTTATCAATGTGTACATCCCTGAAAAGCATACTATCATGGTATGAGAACTTATTTACATTATTCAAAATTTCTCCATTTACTATAACCAATGGTTCCATTTGTGGATGGTGTGGTGCTGACTGGTAGAGAACCTTTCTTTTCTTGGTGTTAATGGTTAGGCCAAAATTAGCATAAGGGGAAGAGAATTGATTCACACTCTGCATCTCAGACTCAGAGAGTGTTTCCAGTGAACAATCATCTGTGAAGAAAAACCCAACTCTTCATCCACTTTATCCTTAACTTGTAGACTTTTTCAAGATAAATTATTTATTATCATCATTGCAGTAGTTGATCTTGGTGTTGCTTTCATCCTTATTGAAGGTATCTGACAATATCGCTGAAAACATCATGCTAAAAAACATGGGAGCAAACACTCAATCCTGCTTTACTTCATTGATGACCAGGAAAATTCAAGAGTATTGTGCATTATCCAGAAACCATTCAAGGATGCCTTCATGAAACTGGTGTACTATAATGTTGAATTTCTATAGGCAACCAAATTTTACTGTGATCTTTCACAAGCCCTCACCATTGTTAAACTGACAAACATTATATATAGAGGCTTCTGTTCTGCTTTGTGTTGGCCCTGTTAACCATTCCTCAGTTCTATTAACCACCATGTGAAAAAATTGTTTCAAATGACTAATAATGAGAACAATACAAATCAAAACAAATAAGGTTTCTTTTCATATCCAGGAAATGGAAAATGAGAAAATTGGGATTGACAAGGCTGTAGAAAGTCAGGCACACTAACATACTGCTTTAGTAAATTGAGAATCAATTTTAGAAATTATGAAGCAAAGTAGGCATGTCTAGTTTGATGATAATGTTTGTCCTTCATTATCAAAGAAGACCATTATGGTGATGCCATGAGAAGCACATGAATTGGATTTTAGTGAGAGGGTACTTTGTTAAGCCACCAGCCTCACTTTCTGCTCCAGAGTCATCTGGATTCAGTGGCCAGATATGGATCATGATTAACTGGAGATTGCCCTGGATGCAAAACTGTCAGGGTTAAGTGACTTGCCCAAGGTCATACAACTAGAAAGAGTTGAGTGTCTGAGTCTGGATTCAAACTCCCATACTACTGAATCCAAGTTCAGTGCTCTGTTCACTGTACCACGTAATTGCCTAATGCCCAGTTTGAGCACTCACTGTGAAAGACTCATATGACAATGGAGAGTGAAGTTGCAATTATACTTTAATCAGGCACAGAGGGTATAGAGGTAAATATGTAAGGTATAGAGAAAAGCAATAAAAAGAGGTACAGAGGCAGATGGTATGGGGATAGGATGTTGGGTGGTAAAGGAAGATAGGCAACAATGGTGAAGAAAATTGGGAGAGGGAGAAAACAGGCAATCACCCACTCATCTTCCAATTGGAGTTGAGAGCACTCAAGCAACATGGACCTTTAGGAGATAGATGAGTACTTGTGGAATAGAGGTTTGAGGTCTCATTTTTATAGTTTGTTTTGTTTTGTTTTGTTTTGTTTTTGAGGAACAGATTAATTTACCTGTGTCATCTGGGGTTAGTTCATTAATATATCCAAATATTCTCAAAGTTATTGGTAAAACTTTAAAGTTAGTATGTCTATATCATCTCAGAATGATCAGCACCATTCAATAATCTATTCATCTCCTCTGAAATTTTTTGAAATTTGCATAATAGTACAAAACATTCCCACTGAAGAGTCTTAAATGGTTTCTCCTGATTTTTTATATATTAGCAGGATATGATTTTTGTCTAATATGAGAAACAATTTGAAAATTATGCTCCTTTGATCTTTGGAATGGTTTGCATATAATTTCAAGGTTACAATATTACTTTCTAGTATTTCTACTACAATTTCTACTATTTCTACTATTTCCACTGACTACTTATAAATTTGCAATAGTGACTTAGAAAGTTGGGAGGACCAGAACAAGATACATTTTAAAATACAGAGGAACTGAAAATTGATCCCATTATTTTAAGAAAAACAATTTGGAATTATGCTATTACTTTGCACATACCCTAAGGAGATCAATGGCAAAAAAGTAAGGTTAAGTAAGAACATGTAAGATAATATAATGTTTTAAACTTTGTAGATACTTTTCAAATATTTCCTTGTTTTATCCTCAGAACAAACCTGGGATATTATTATTATTATTATTATTATTATTATTATTATTAGAAAGTGAAGGAGACACAATTTGAGTGACTTGACCAGGGGTCAAGGAGCTAACTAGTTATATATTTGAAGCAGGTTTTAAATTGAGTTCTTTCCTAACTTCCTGAAGTAGTGTCCTATCCATTATAGCACCCTAATAGCACTTCTCATGGTAGCCAAGAACTGGCAATAAATCAAGTACTTATTGATTTGTAGTTCAGTCATTTTTTTAGTCACATCAAACTCTTTGTGACCATTTGGAGTTTTCCTGAAAAATATATTGGAGTGGTTTTCTGTTTCCTTCTCCAGGTCATTTTATAGATGAGAAACTGAGGCAAACAAGGTTAAATGGCTTGTCCAGACTCTCCCAGCTAGCAAATGTCTGGGACCAAATATGAACTTCTTGACTTGTGCCACCTAATGGCTACCCTGCCCATAGATTGGTGAAGGCTAAATAAACTGTGTTACATGAATATAAAGGAATATTATTACATCTTAAGTACTTATTGTAGAAACACTTCAAGTTTTTTCATCTTTAAGATTTTCAAAATTCCTGATTTTATGTGGTTAATTAAAAACTGGTACTCTATAGATTATCTCTCACCAACCCTAATGATTTTTTTAGGGTTGTTTTAACAAGGCAAATGGGGTTAAGTGGCTTGCCCAAGGCCACACAGCTAGGTAATTGTCAAGTGTCTGAGACCAGATTTGAACCCAGGTACTCCTGACTCCAGGGCCGGTGCTTTATCCACTGTGCCACCTAGCTGCCCCAACCCTAATGAATTTTGATTTATGTATACTCTTAACTGAGTCTCAGAGTTTTGAGAGGAAGTGTTTGTATTTGTGTTAGTCTACAGAGAGAAAAAGGCAGAGAAAATGTGTTCTGTCTGGATTGTTAGAGGACTGAGCTGGGGTAGAGGGGGAGAGACCCACAATCTCCATAGGGGCTTGAATTATATTGAAGAGGTTTGTGTATATTTTAGTTTTATTAATAATTCTCATTCTCAAAAATACAGGAAGGTTAAACTGAGTTATGTAGGTTAATTATTATTGACTGTGGAGGAGTTGTGAATAAGAAAATTCAAATTGCTATAAAGATTCTTGATGAGAAAGAACTGGACATCTCAGACAAATTCATTGCTCCCTCCTCTATTTTCCAAGAGTCTGATGTCTTCCTGGTGACGGATAGAATGGAAGCAATAACTATGGGACAGACACACTGCCCTAGGATGAGTCAAGAGAAGATTTGGGATAAAATAACTACGCTTACATTTCAAAGATAGGCTCCATCCTGGAAAGCACAGTCCTTTTTATTTATAGTCAGCTCTGTCAGAGATCACTACCAAGTAATTATAAATAGTAAATTTTAAAAGTTGAGACAACAATCCACTTTTTCATCTTACCTTTCAAAGCTTCCACTTTTTTGGACTTCCCTTTATATTCCTTTTTTAGATTTCTGATTCTGAAAGGAAATTAAACAGTCTTGAGATAATAACCTTTCCTGATTATTTAACCAATGTAAACTGCCAACTCAGAAGTATTGAATTTAGTATAGTTTGAAAGTGGTCCTAGACAGAGATATTATAGGTGATGCAAGATTTTGAACTGAAAAAAAATCACAATTATCTTTTCCTGAGATTGGAACAGGTGGGTTTTAAATTTGCATTTTCGTTGGCATACAGAACTTCTGATATGTAAGCGCCATATATTAACGCCCATTAGTAAGCGCCGTATATTAATGCACATTAGTAATGCACATCCATAACTTACACTCTTAAAGGATGACTCAGTGCTAAAAAATGACTTACCCCTGGTTACAAAGTGAATAGGTATCAGAAGTGAGACTTGAATCTAGGTTTGTCTGAGATACAGATTTGTTTTTTCACATTGTCTTTCATATTTTTAACCTCTTTCTAAATACTTATTTTCATTTATCTCTGTCTCCATCCCTTAAAGTAAGATATAACTGCAACAGGCTGGTTAATGCTTTCTCTTTGTTTCTCAGACCCTTATGGTTTTAGAACATTATCTTCAGATATATATCAACAAAAATATCTAATTAACTCTTTTCAGATTGATAGATCATATAAATTTAGTTTTGTTCTTTATCCTTAAGTTAAATGCTATTGCTCATATAACCCTATAAAAACTTACAATTTTTATGTGCCTGCTTCTCACATTACTAGCAATGAGAATTTAATGGCATTTTGAAGATATCTCTCAATAACACCTATTCTAGAATATTTTAAAACTATTGAATCAGGCAAGACACCATTGAGGCAAAAAAGTTTTAGGGTTATTTACCTTTTGTCTGAAGACCTGTTCTTTTTTATCCTTACCTTTGTTTTTGTATGTTCATAGGAATATGGAAAATTAGAGCTACTGCTACAAATAACCTTAGAGACCCTATAATACAAATCCCTCATTTATAAACAAGGGTACTGAGACCTAGAAAGGTAAAGTAACTTTTCAAATTTACCTACTATTTAGTAGCTGAGGAAGACATAGCACTCAGTTCACTATCCATTAATCACATATTGAGTATTTGCTAGGTTTTTACCTCATTCTAAATATTGTAGAGAATACAAGAGAAGCGTAAAAAATGAATCCTGCCCATAGGACCTTTACAACCTAGGTGGGGTAATAGTACTAATATATAATTATAAGAGAGAAATAAAAAATAGTATAATGATATAATGTTTTGGTCTTGAGGTTTTAAGCGCTTAGTTGGGTTCATATGTAAATATTATAAGAAATCAGTTGATCATCTACACAATGTTGCTATTACAGTGATCTCCTGTTTCTGTTCTTTTCTTTGCACCAATTTCATGGTGCAAAACTTCCCAAGTTTTTTGAAAGCATCTTGTTCATATTTCTTATAGTGCAATAGTATTCCAACATAATGATATTCCACAACTTATTCAACTGTTTCACAATTGATGGGCATCCATTCAACTCCCAGTTCTTTGCCAATACAAAAAAAGAGTTGCTATTAATATTTTTGCATATATAGGTCCTTTTTCCTATGATTTCTTTGGAGAACAGTCCTAAAAGTGGTATTACTGGTTCAAAGTGTATGCACAATTTTATAACCCTTTCCAAGTTATTCTCAAGAATGGTTAGATTATCACACAACTCTACTAAAATTGCCTGAATGTCCCTATTTTTCTACATCCCTTCCAGAATTTCTCATTTCTGAAAACGTCCTGGTCATATACTTTGAACATTTATCAATTGGGTAATGACTTCTATTTTTATAAAATTGACTCAATTCCCTGTATATTTGCCAAATAAGACCATTATTAGAAAAGCTTGCTGCAGATTCCCTGGCCAAAACTTCATTCGCCAGTTCCATGTTCTTTGCATTTTTAGCTCCATTGATTTGTTTGTGCCCTGAAGAATTTGGTGCATATATATTTAGTATTTATATTGCTTTATTATCTATTGTACCTTTTAGCAAAACATAATTTCCCTGTTTATCTCTTTCAATTAGATCTATTTTAGCTTTTTCTTTTTCTGAGATTGTGTTATCTTCCCTTGCCTTTCTCACCACAGTTGAAGCATATTAAATTCTGTTCCATCCCCCTTCTTTTAATTCTATGTATGTCTTTCTATTTCAGGTTTTTCTTCTAAACAATATATTGTTGTATTATGATTTCTAATCCATTCTGTTACCTGCTTCTGATTTTTGTTGTTATTTTATCTCATTCTCATTCACAGTTATGATTACTGTGTATTTTCTTCTGTTTTATTTTCTTTATCAACTACTCCCTCATGTTATGCTGTTCTTCTGCAAATGCTTCTGACCACTGCCTCCTTTAATCTGCCCTTCCTTTTATCCCATTCTCCCTGCTCCCCTCCCCACACACTCACACATTTTTCTCATCACCTTCCCCACATATTTTACCCAACTGAGTGTTAGTCTATCCCACTCATACCTGTGTCAAATACATTTATTTCTCTTTTTGAACTAATTATAATGAGAGGTTCAAAAATTGTATGCTAACACTTTCATTTTCACCTTCCCTTTGTAAAAATTCTTCATTGTATGAGATAATTTTTGTCATTCTTCCTCTCCTTTTCCCCTTCTCCTCTCTCCCAACCTTTCTTTCTTTTTTAATAGATTATCCTGATATAATCAATTCACATCTTTTCCCCAACTCTTAAGAGTCATGTTATCATCTTCCTAAATAGGAATGTAAGTATTTGAACCTTATTAAGACCCTCCCAAGGTGGTGATATTCTGGTAGTAGTGTGGTCACTGCTTTTCTGATGCCCTGCTACCTTGCAGTTTCTACTCTGAAAAGTCTCTGAATTGAGAGTTCCTGAAATGGCTGTTGCCACTGGCATGGTTTCCTAGATTCCCTGTGGTGGTGTTGTTGCCAGCCAGGTTGACCCTCACCCCAGTATCATAGACTTCTTTTGCTTATCTCCTAAATTCTCTTGGACTTGAAAAATAGCTTTTTTTTTTTGTTTTCTATGTCATTCCTATATTTGATTTAGCACAGTCCCATAAAATTATTTGGAAGGGAATGTTGACTAGGTTGCAGCCTCTACTCTGCCATTTTGGCCCTGACCTCTATTGATTTAATAAGGTTGTTTCATTTTTAGTACTGAGTATGAGAGAGTGAGCAGATTCTAAGCAGAGTGATTTGGGCTATGAAGGATTAACTTTCTCCTAAGGCAGAGATAGAATTATGTGTAAATCACAAATAAATGAAACGTATAAAAATATCTGCTTCAGTGAAAAGTACAGAATAAAGATCCAAATATTCAAGATGGAGTGTTTACACTCTTTTTCCCTTTATTTCTCTTAGTGATTGTGTTACCTCCATCAGAGAAGAGAAAAGTTGTAGAAGATAAAGAGAGGAGAGATAAGAGTATGAGGCAAGTTTGTTAAAAAAAGTTAGCAAAAGAGGCAGAACAAAAGTGTGAGGAGATTAATTCTTAAAGATTCATCACACACCTCAAGTAAAGGCAAATATTGAAAATATTCCTATACATGAAAATTCTTAATGGAAGTATTCATTTAAAACAGGTGGGCAGGGGCAGCTAGGTGGTGCAATGGATAGAACACTGGTCCTGGAGTCAGGAGGACCTGAATTCAAATCTGACCTCAGACACTTAAGAATTGCCTGGCTGTGGCAAATCTTTTTTTTTTAGGTTTCTGCCAGGCAAATGGGGTTAAGTGGCTTGCCCAAGGCCACACAGCTAGGTAATTATTAAGTATCTGAGATCAGATTTGAACCCAGGTACCCCTCCTGACTCCAGGGCCAGTGCTTTATCCACTGTGCCCCAAGAATTGCCTGGCTGTGGCAAATCTTAACCCCCTTGCCTTAAATAAAAAAATAAAACTAAAAAAAACTAAAAATAATAAAAGATGGGTATATGTATGTTTGTGTGCATGTGTGTGTGAATGTATGTGTGTGTGTGTGTGTGTGTGTGTGTGTGTGTGTGTGTGTGTTGTGTGTGTGTGTTTGGAGAGATTAAGAATGAGGTCCAAGGGTTGGTATAAAAAAGGAAAGACAGTTTTATAGACTTTACTTAATTTGCATAGTAAACCACCTGAATTAGCCTGCCACTTTTTTTTTACACAAAGGTAATTAATTACCTGATAGCTTCTTTTCCATGAAATTCTGGAGGAATTGGTTCAAAAGAGTGAGAGCAATATGTAGACTTCATCTCATTCTCCAGTATCTGATGACCAGTCCTAGGTTGAGGGTTCCAAAATGAAGACTTCAGGAAAAAGAAAGGAGAATATTGGTGTCCATATTCACCTAATGAAACAAGAAACAAATAAATATTTAATTCAGCAAAAAAATGTCAAATCCCTGTTCTGTAGCAGAATTCTAAAATAAATGAGACAACCCCTATATTAATGGTTTACATATGGGGGAGTCAAAGGCTACAGGGTGAGATACAGAACATACAGTGAACATGAATAAGTAGGGTACAAGATAAATTGAGGAGTTAGATGTAACTTGAAAATGTAGGCATCTGGGAAAGCATCATGGAGGAGATGAGAATTGAACTGAGCCTTGTAGGAAGATAAAGATTCTGAGAGGTAGAATTCAGGAGGAAAAAATCTAGTCCTTTTTCTGAATGAACATAGGAAGAAAATGAAGGGTCGTGCTTGAGGAATAGCTAATAATCCAATTAGGAAGAAATGGAGAGTACAGGAAGGGGAGCAGGATGAGAAAAAGATTAGAAAGCTGAATTGGAGCTAGATTATAGAGAATATTGATTGCCAGGCTGATGACCTTATATTTTCTTTTTTTTTAGGTTGTTTTTTTTTTTTTTGCAAGGCAAAGGGGGTTAAGTGGCTTGCCCAGGGCCACACAGCTAGGTAATTATTAAATGTCTGAGACCGAATTTGAACCCAGGTACTCTTGACTCCAGGGCCGGTGCTTTATCCACTGCGCCACCTAGCTGAGTAGTGAACAATTGAAATTATTTTTCTTAATTATTTAGACACAAGGGAAAGGAATGGTCAGACCTTTGACTTAAGAAGATTGTTGTGGTTGCTATAGAAAGGATACTTTAGAGAGGTAAATATTGGCCTTTTATATAGGTTTGACAGAAGAATTTCAAAAAAGAGTGTTTTAAGAACTCTAGCAAAGTACAACAGGTATAGATGCCTTTAAAAAGCAAAAAAGAACTTGTAGTAATGGAGTAGTATGTAGTATCTTAGGCACACATAGGTATGTATCTTCACCAAGCTCAGAAGTAGAGGACTTCCCTTCAAACTTCATTCGTTCAAGCTTCTACATAACACTGTAAACTCACTGTGAGTCTAAGACCCCAGGATTCTAACTCTATATAAAGGGAGAACTTCCTTCTAATGTTTAAAAGCATGTTCCATTTTTCTCCCTGGCCACCATGCCTCTTTCACATACTTGTTCATGTTTTCAAATTTATATACTTCCCTTGACTTCTGGCATCATGTTGCTACTACACAATTATATTTTTATTTATATTTTAAATGTTCCCTCCTTATCCTCTTTCATATAAAGTCAATGATCAATTCTGGTTAAGTTATTTTTAAAATGTCTAGATTTCTTCCTCTGATTATAAGCTGTAATTATTTTCATAGTGGTTTGCTTGGATTTACTTACTATAAACACTGCAAGTCAATACGAATGATTCCCATGAAATTGTTTCTTTTCTTAGGTATTATACTGCAATCAACTTTTTTTATTTGCATTCCTGTGAAATTCCTACAAACTAAACTTCCAGTTAGCTGAAATTTCTTTTTTTTACCTAGTTTTTATTCATAATGATGATGCTAGTTGGGCTGTATTTCCTTTAACCACATATCAACTTGTTGATTATTGATAAAGATTTATACATAGATGAAAGTGAGAGGAAAGAAAGCAAAATCAACATTATTGACAGCTCTTTCAAAGATGTTGACTGAGAAAAGGACAGATGCTAAAGAAGCTTATAGGTTATACTGAAATTTTTTCAGGATAGGAGAGATGGATGCACTTGGAGCCCTGCAACCTATATCCACGAACCACGGGAAAAGCATTACTTCTAGGCGAGTGTCATCAACCATTGTCCTAGCTCTTAGTGTCCAGGCAAATTTCTAGGTCTCTAAGTTGTGGAACTGTTTAACCGAAACTCCCTATACCTGTCCATTATAATACCAGTCCTGGTATTATATATAATAATATAATATAATATAATATAATATAATATAATATAATATAATATAATATAATATAATATAATATAATATAATATAATATAATATAATATAATATAATATAATATAATATAATATAATATAATATAATATAATATAATATAAAATTATATAAAATTATATAAAATTATATAAAATTATATTATATTAATTAGATTAGATTAGACTAGATTGCATATATAATCACAGCCCTGTCCATTATAATGCCAGTTCATTAGAAAGTAAACTTCTCAAGGACAGCAACTATATTTTACCTCTTTATTGTATCTCCAGTGCTTAGACCAGTGATTGGCACATAATATTTATTGTCTTAATGAAATGTTGAAATTTGAATTTAAGTGTGATATATAAAATTAATTAAGATAAAAGAATACTTAACAAATACTACTGCCAAAACCTAAGCTGACTTGGTACAAATAAGAGTTGGCTTCAGAGAACTGAATTCAAGAACTGCACATCTTCATCATTATCCCCTTACTACCCAAGTGAGCTCAGTGGCAAAACTGCCCTTTTGTTGTTCAGTTGTGTCCAATTTTTATGACCTCATTTGGGATTTTCTTAATAAAGATTTTGTAGTGGTTTGCAGTTCTTCTCCAGTTCATTTTACAGATGAGGAAACTGAGGCAGAGTTAAGTGACTTACTCAGGGTCACACAACTAGTAAGTGTCTGAAGCTAGATTTGAATAGAGGAAGATGAGCCTTCCTATCTTCAAGCCCAGTGCTCTATGCACTATGGCACCACCTATGGACCCCCAAACTGCTCCAAGCCACACCCATAGTCCCAATGCCATTCCATCTCTCTTTTAAATACCTATCTCCCACCTAACTCCCAAGAGGGAAAAGGATCAGACTGCTGTTTCTCTCATTTCAATTGTAGCCCTAGTTGAGCAACAATCTACTGCTGTCCTACCCTGTCATGTGCTTAGATGAAAAATTCCTTGTTATGGCCTAGTATCAAAACAGAACTATTTTGGAAACATGGATCTTTCACTATTTTAATATAATCATTGTACCAATGTCCTTATATGATATTTCCAACTTACTCTTAGAAAAGCAAACATCCCAAGGTCTCATAGAAGGTGACAATGATGGAAAAATTTTTGCATACAAAGAAATAGACTTAAGAGATTAAATGCATTGGACATTAAGCCAATTAATGAATTAGATGATCTTTGAAAATTATGAGATAGAAAATTAAATTTTCCTGCCTATGGTACCAATTCTATTTGTTTTTGATCTCTATTAAAATGAAAAAAAAAAACTTTCCTTAATAAAGTGGTGAAAGACATTAAGAAACATGAAAGAATATTCACTTTCAAGGCAGAATCAAGATAGCAATATGAAGCTAGGAAACTCCCAGAATTTTTTCCCAAACAACTTTAATTGAAACCTCTACACATAAAGATACAGATCCCACAAAAAAATGAAACTTTTGCAACTCAAGGTATTACAGAGGAAATTCAGTAAAGGATTGTCTCTTCTGGGTAAAAGGGGAGTAGGCAGGAAAGATGGAAAGCCAGTAGGAGACTCTTAGCCAGAGAGTAGTTCAGGTCCCAGCACTGAAAGTCCCAACCCTAATTCAGAAGATGTAATTCAAGCCCTGGGGACATTGATGCAACAGACAGGACTGGGTTGGCCTACACTAACAAAGGGAACAAATCATTACATTGGAAACATCTTGGCAAATGGAAAGCCAGGGACAAAATCCTGGTTTCAGCACAAAAAGTTTGGGACTACTCCTAGTGCCTCAGGAGCAGAGATCAACTATCAAAATGAGCAACAAACAAACAAACAAAAAAAGCCCTAAACTTAGAAAGCAGTCACAAAATTCCTACATGTGAAACCTCAAGGAGTTTATGAATTGACCTGAATTTCAAAAAGACCTTTTGGAAGAACTCCAAAAAGAATTTAAAAACCAAAGAAAAAAGGAAGAAGAAAAAGGGAAAGAAGAAATGTCTCTTAGGAGAATTATGAAAAATTGACTGGAGAAATCAACTCCTTTTAAAATAAAAATGACAAACTTGAAAAAGAATGTAACATCAAAAAGTAAAATTAAACAACTGGAAAAGGAAAAATAAAAAGCTAATTGAAGAAAATAAGACCTTAAAAAGAAGAACTGGACAAATGGAGACTAATGAATCTATAGGACACTAAAGATTCCACCAAATAAAATCAAAAGACTGAAAAAGTTTTTAAAAATGTAAAGTATCTCTTGGGAAAATAACTGACCTAGAAAAAATGGATCCAGGAGGGATAATTTATGAATTACAGGTCTCTCTGAAAAGCCTCAGGAGTCTGGAAAATTTCTTACAGGAAATTATCATGGAAAACTGTCCTAGAAATCCAGAACAAGAAGATAGAATAGTGCCTGAAAAAAATCTACCAATCACCTCCAGAAAGAGATCCCAGATTAAAAACTCTGAGGAATATTGTAGCCAAATTTTAGAATTATCATATAAAGGAGAAAATACTGCAAGAAGTTAAAAAAGAAGAAATTTAAATATCAAGTAACCATAGTTAGGATTACACAGGATTTATCAGCTTCAACATCAAAGGATCAGAGAGCCCAGAATATGTTATTCCAGAAAGCAAAGGACCTTGGATTACAACCAAAAATCACATGTCCTACAAAATTCACCATATTCCTTCAGAGGAAAAAATGAATTATCCAAAAATAGAGGAGCTTCCAATTTATCTGATTAAAAAAGACCTGAACAAAACAAAAATTTCAATCTTCAATAGATGTGTGAAAAGGTAAATAGAAAGAAAAAATGTTAGTCAAGAACATTAAATTATATGCATCCTTTCACAGGAAGACTGTACTTGTAACTCTCCCTCCCATCTTTGATTTTATTTATTTATTTATTTATTTTGAACTTTACAATTCTTCCCCTAATCTTGTTGCCCTTCCCCCACCCCACCTCACCACAGAAGGCAATCTGTTAGTCCATTGTTTCAATGGTATACATTGATATAAGTTGAATGTGATGAGAGAAATCATAACCTTAAGGGGAAAAAATACGAGATAGCAAAATTACATAATTTTTTTTTTAATTAAAGTCTTTGGTCTTTGTTCAAACCCCACAATTCGTTTTTTGGATACAGATAGTATTCTTCATTGCAGATACCCAAAACTGTGCCTGAATGTTGCACTGATACAATGAGCAAATCTGTTAAGTTTGATCATCACCCCCATGTTGCTGTTAGGGCTTACAGTGTTCTTCTGGTTCTGCTCATCTCACTCAGCATCCGTTCATGCACATCCCTCCAGGCTTCCCTGAATTCCCATCCCTCCTGGTTTCTAATAGAACAATAGTGTTCCATCACATTCATATAGCACAGTTTATTAAGCCATTCCACAAGTGAAGGACATTCACTTAGTTTCCAATTCTTTGCCACCATAAAGAGGGCTGCTATGAATATTTTTGTACTAGTGTGTTTTTAACCCTTTTTTGTGCCTCTTCAGGGTATAGACCCAGTAGTGGTATTGCTGGATCAAAGGCTATGCACATTTTTATTGCCCTTCCAAATTGTAATTCCAAATTGCTCTCCAGAAAGGTTGGATGAGTTCACAGTTCCACCAACAATGCAGTAGTGTCCCAGATTTCCCATATCCCTTTCAATATTGATCATTGTCCTTTCTGGTCACATTGGCCATTCTGAGAGGTGTGAAGTGGTACCTCAGAGATGCTTTAATTTTCGTTTCTCTAATCAGTAATGATTTAGAGCAATTTTTCATATGATTATGGATCACTTTGATTTCTTCATCTGTAAATTGCATCTGCATATCCATTGACCATTTGTCAATTGGGGAATGGCTTGTTTTTATTTTTTAGATTTTTGCAAGGGAAATAGGGTTAAGTGGCTTGTCCAAGGCCACACAGCTAGGTAATTATTAAGTGTCTGAGACCGGATTTGAACCCAAGTACTCCTAACTCTAGGGCTGGTGCTTTATCCACTGTGCCACCTAGCCGCCCCATGGCTTGGTTTTTTTTTATAAATTTGACTCATGTGCATATTTTAGAAATACTTAGAAATTTCTTTGTTAAAACTACTAGTTGTAAAAATTGTTTCCCAATTTACTACCTTTCTTTTGATCTTGGTTTTCTCTGTGCAAATATACTTATAACTTTTTAGAATTTCTTAGATAGTTAAAAAAAGTATACATAGAGAGAGGTTTAAGTATAAATGATCAGGAAAGTAATGATGCTTTTACTGATATTTTAACTGATGACGATTGAATACAGTAGAAGGGAGGATTCTTAGAGGATATGAATATAAATGAATCTTGAAGAGATTTTTCCTTTACATCATTCTTTAGCTCATCAGGGTTGTATTTCTAATTGGTACACTTGTAGTGAGTTACTTCAAGGGTGTCTGATTAACATAATCATGAAGTGATTTGATTTACTTGATATTTTACCTACAGTTGGAAGGAGTGTACTTCAGGGGATTGATATAAATGGATCAGGAAGTGATTATGATATTTTAGCACATGAGGTATTTTTAGAGAGGATATTTGGAAAGAGGGTGTGGTATAAATTGATTATAATTTGATTATGTTTATGGCTATTGAAAATTGTATTTCTAATGGAACAGTTGAGGGAGTGTCCTTGTACTGAGGCTGTGGATATAAAGAGATTATGAGGCGATGATGCCTATAAATCAATTAATCAAGTAAGCAAACAACCCTTGAGAATTGAACTTCTATCAGACAGATGAAAGGATAATATCTTGTCAGAGGTTATGCATACAAGACAGGTTTAAAGCAATTAAGACATGAAAAGAAGGATTATACTAAGAGAAGGTGAGGCATTAAAAGCATCAATAATACCACATTAAGAAACATAATGACCTATTATAGTAGAGGGAAAGATGGAAGGGTGTGAGCACTGAGTAAATCTTTCAACAGATTTTGTCCAAAGAGAATAAATTGCAAGTGAGTTTAAAAATTTCTTCTACTCTTCAGGAAAGTAAGGTGTGGAAAGGGAAATAAAGGGCAAAGAGGGACTGAAAAAGGGGAGGTTAAAAGTAAATATGAAGCTAAATTTAAAGCAAAAGTTAATAAAAAGAGAAAAGGAAGAAAAGGGGAAAGGGTTGATTGAAAGAAGGGCTGAGGGCAGCTAGGTGGCGCAGTGGGTAGAGCACTAGCCCTGGAGTCAGGAGTACCTGGGTTCAAATCTGGCCTCAGACACTTAATAATTAGCTATCTGTGTGGCCTTGGGCAAACCACTATTTGCCTTGCAAAAACCTAAATAAAAAAAAGAGAAAGAAGGGCTGAATAAGAGGTAGTTCAGAAGCAAAACATTGGTGAGGAAGGATAAAGGAAAGAAAAAGAAAAAATGAAGAGGGAAGATAGCATGGAAGGAAATACAAAGTTAGTAATCATAACTGTAAATGTGAATGAGACAAACTCTCCCATAAAACAGAAGCAGACAGCAGAGTGGATTAAAAAAATCAGAATATAGTGTTTACAAGAAACACAATTGAAGGGAGGAAAAACACACAGGGTAAAGGGTAAAGGAATAAAATGTATTATACTTCAGTTTAAGTTAAAAAAATCAGGGATAGCAATCCTGATTTCAGACAAAGCAAAAGAAAAATAGATCTCATTAAAAAGGGATAAGGAAGGAAAGTACATCCTTTTTTTAAGATTTTTTTTTGCAAGGCAATGGGGTTAAGTAGCTTGCCCAAGGCCACACAGCTAGGTAATTATTAAGTGTCTGAGGCCAGATTTGAACTCAGGTCCTCTTGACTTCAGGGATGGTGCTCCATCCACTGTGTCACCTAGCTGCCCTGAAACTACATCTTCTTAAAAAGTACTGTAGGCAATGAAGTAATGTCAATATTAAACATAAGTAGCAAGTGGTATAGCATCCAAATTCTTAGAGGAGAAGTTCAGGGATACAGACAGCAAAACTATAATAGTGGGGTACTTCAACCTCCCTCTCTCAGAATTAGTCAATTCTAACCACAAAATAAACAAGAATGAAGATAAGAAGGTGAATGGAATTGTAGGAAAAAACTAGACCTCCAGAGAAAATTTAGTGAAATAGAAAGGAATATACCTATTCTCTGTAGTACATGGCACCAACCTTCATAAAAAATGTCCTTGTTTTAGTTTATAAAAACCTTGCACTCAAATGTAGAAAAGCAGAAATATTAAATGCATCCTTTTTTAGTTCTTAATGCATTAAAAATTACATGTATGGGGCAGCTAGGTTGCACAGTGAATAGAGCACCGTCTCTAGAGTCAGGAGTACCTGAGGTCAAATCCGGCCTCAGACAATTAATAATTACTTAGCTGTGTGACCTTGGGCAAGTCACTTAACTGCACTGCCTGAAATAAATTTTAAAAAAATTAAATTATATGTAATAAAAGGCCATGGAGAGAGAAAGTAAAACTTAATTAAAAACTAAATAGTCTAAATTTTGAAGAATTAGTGGATCAAACAACAAATTTTGGAAATAATCAACAATTTCTTCCAAGAAAATAACAATAAGGGACAACATACCAAAACTTGTGGAATGAAGCTAAAGCTGTTTTTAGGGGAAACTTTATATCTCTAAATACTTACATAAATATTATATAAAGAAAAGAGAGATAATTGGACAGGCTACTATAAAAGCTAAAGGAAAGAACAAAGTAAAGATTCCAATTAAATAACAAATTAGACATTTTGAAAATCAAAGAAAACAATAAAATTGAGAGTAAGAAAATTATTGAACTAATAAATAAAACTAAGGGATAATTTTATTAAAAATAATAAAACAGATAAACCTTTGGTTAATCTGATTTTAAAAAAGAAAGACAATGATCAAATTAATAGTATGAAAAGTGAAAAAGGTGAGCTCACCCCCAATGAGGGGGAAATTAAAATGATAATTCAGAGCTGTTTTCCCCAATGTATGCCAACAAATTTGACAATAAATGAAATGGAAGAATCTTTACAAAAATATAAGCTGCTCAGATTGAAAGAAGAGGAAATAAAATAATTAAAGCCATTTCAAAAAAAGAATTGAAGAAACCATTAATGAGCTCCCTAAGAAAACATTTCCAGGATCAGATGGATTTACATGTGAATTCTACCAAACATTTAAATAATAATTAATTCTAATTCTATTTTAAAAATAGATGAAGAAGGAATTCTGTCATATTCTTTTGATGACACCAAGATGGTACTGACACCTAAACCAGATGGAGCCAAAACAGACAAAGAAAATTCTAGACCAATCTCCCTATTGAATATTGATGCAACAATTTTAAATAAAATTTCAGTAAAGAATTACAAAATTTGTCCACTAGTATATATCATGATCAGGTAGGATTTATACCAGGTAGGCAGGGATGGTTCAATATTATGAAAACAATCAGTATAGTAGACCATATCAATAACAAAATTAACAGAAATAATCATATGATTATATGAAGAAATGGAGAAAATGCCTTTGACAAAAAATAATACTCCATTCTTACTAAAAACTCTAGGGAGCATAGGAATAAATGGTATTTTCCTTAAAATGATAAACAGTGTCTATCTCAAACCATCAGTAAGCATTATATTTATAAAGGATAAACTAGTAGCATTTCCAATAAGATTAGGGGTGAAAGAAGGATGTCCATTATTGCCACTATTATTCAATATTGTATTAGAAATGTTAGCTTTAGCAATAAGAGAAGAAAAAAATGAAGGAATTAGAATAGGCAGCAAAGAAAGAAAGAAAATTTTTCCTCTGCTGAAGATATGATGGTAATTTTTTTTAGGTTTTCGCAAGGCAAATGGGGTTAAGTGGCTTGCTCAAGGCCACACAGCTAAGTAATTATTAAATGTCTGAGACCAGATTTGAACCCAGGTACTCCTGACTCCAGGGCTGGTGCTTTATCCACTGTACCACCTAGCCACCCTGATATGATGGTAATCTTAAAGAACCCTAGAAAATCAACTTTAAAACTACTTGAAACAATGAACAACTTTAGCAAAGTAACTGATTATACAATAAACTCACATAAATAATCAACTTTATATATATATATATATATATATATATACATATATATATGACCAATAAAGTCCAAGAGCAAGACATAGAAAGAGAAATTCATTTAAAATAACTGTAGACAATATAAAATACTTGAAATTCTTCTTCCCAAGACAAACCCAGAAACTATATGAACATAAATACAAAATAATATTCACACAAATAAAGTGAGATTGAAGCAACTGGAAAATTGTCAGTTGCTCATGTTTAGGATGAGTTAATATAATACAAGTGACAATTCTATTTAATTTGAATTACTTATTCAGTGTCATACCAATCAAATCATCAAAACCCTATTTTACAGAGCTAGAAAAGATTTTCAGATGAAGCAATTAAAGCTCTCTCTCTCTCTCTCTCTCTCTCTCTCTCTCTCTCTCTCTCTCTCTCTCTCTCTCTCTCTCCCCCCCCCTCCCCATATACAAATATATTTAGTCAGCTAAAAATTCTTCAAGTGATTATTTATTAGAAAAATGCAAATTAAAACAATTTTGAGGTACCACTTCACACTTAATCAGACTGCCTAAGATGATAAAAATGGAAAATGATCAATTTTGGAGAGGATGTGGAAAATTGGGACACTAATACACTATTGGTGGAGTTGTGAACTGATTGAACCATTCAATAGACCAATTTGGAACTATGCCCAAAGGCTCATCAAACCATACATCTCCTTTGACCATGTATTATCACTACTATATCTATATCCTAATGAAATCATAACGTCCCACATGTCCAAAACTATTCATAGCAGCTCTTTTTTAGCAGCAAAAAAATTCAAAATTGAGGGAATGCTCATCAATTGGGGGATGACTAAAGCAGTTATGGTATATGGATATTATGGAGGACAATTGTTATATATGAAACCATCAGTGACAGGACTTCAGAGAAACCTGGAAAGACTTGCATGATCTGATGCTGAGTGAAATGAGCAGAGCCAAGAAAATATTATACACATTAACAACGACATTGTAAGATGATCAACTAAGTTAGATGTAGCTTCTCTCAGTAGTTCAGTGATCAAGGACAATCCTAAGAGTTGTGTTATAGAAAATGCCACCCACATCTAGAGATAAAACTATGAAGCCTGAATGCAGAGCATAGCATACTACATTCATTTGTTCAACTTCTTTTATGTTTTTTCTTTTTTACTCATGATTTACCCCCCTTAGTCCTAAATCCTCTTTTACAACATGACTTATATGGAAATATATTAAATATGATTGTACAAGTACAACTTTTACCAGATTATTTGCCACCATGGGGAGGGGAGAGGCAAGGGAGGGTGGTAGAAAAATGTGGAACTCAAACTTTCAAGTGGATGAAGGTTGAAAACTATCTGCATTTAATTAGAAAAATAAAATTACTTAAAAAATAAAGAAAACTGTTACTTACGTGGTAAGATTTTTTCAAAATACAGAGCAAGAGTCAAATAGAGGATAATATCAAATATCAACATGAAAAATATGCCTAATAATTGATGTGAGTCTCCAGAGGGGTCAGGGAAAGCAAAACTTCTCACGTTGTAATCCATTCTTATAATCTGAAGTTTTTAAAAAAAATAACAAATTAGGAAAAAATATTGTATTTAAAAAAAGAAACTCTTTTGGCAGTAGGAATTTTAGTTTGCACATTCAATGTTTATCATTAAGTGCTTGCATCACTGGGATTAGTGTCATTACCATCATGACTAGGAGTCACATGAACACAATCAAGGAGAAAATAGACCCAATGAAAAATAGAATTATAGTTTACTTATCAAATTCTATTTTTTCATTATGATTCATTGCAATTTTAAGCATTATCTCTTATACATATGAATTAAGTAACCCTAAGAATATCACTTAAGCTTGTTGAGCCCCAGGCAAGATGTTTCAATGAAGTTACTTGTCAACTGCATAAAAAGAAGAGAGATTCCACACTAATAAAATCATATATCTTCGACCCCTTAAATTCTACACACAGGAAAAAATATTGAAAAGCTAATAGTAGACTAGAAATAAATATTTCAGCATACCTGGATCATTCCAAAAAAGAAGGCAAAGGGACTCAGGAGATTTAAAATCCATTCCAAAGATGTAGGAAATTGTCGATACAATAAAAGAAATCCCAAACCTCCCCAAAAAGCAGTAAGGAGGAATGTGATCAGACCAGTAAGTAGTGGTTCCTTAATCAACACACTCAGCAGGAAAGCTAATGCTATCTGAAGAGAGAAGAAGAGCCTCAGATGAAAGTGAATCTTTGAGAATCCTTAATAAACAACATGCAAGATGAACCATTATATTACAAAACTCATATCTGCTAAGGTCTTATTCTTAGAGTTTTTCTTAGGCAAATGCAGGAAAAATCTAGACAAGGAATGACTGTCCTAAAGTCCTTACTTGACAATATTTGATATTGATTAAAACTAAAGTAGGTAGAGAAACTCTATCTACTCACCAAAGAGAGACCATATAGGAGAAACAGGCTGAATATCACGAAGTAACCAGTCATGACTACCAATTCAGATGTTACGATAACAGTCAGCAGATTTGCCAAAATAAAAACGTAGCCAGCATACAGTAAACCCCAGGAAAGCCTTTGATAAAAATACAGTATGACTTCAATATTACATGGTCAGACAGTTTTTTTCCTACTTTAGATTTGTTAGGAACTGATCAGCAATGATTTCTTAAAACCCATTCTTTCAACAAGTGACTACCAAAAAGAGATGGTAATTATCTTCTTATTGAAGAGAGATAACTCTCTTTATTATAAGGATTATTACTTTAGAGATGTAAGGAACCTCAAAGACTATCTAGTCCAATCCTCCTCATTTTACAAATGAAAAATCTGAGGCCCATGGAGATTAAGTGATTTATTCAGGATTACAAAATTATTAAGTATCAGAATGAGAATTTTAATCGTTACTCTGACTATATAGTCAGTGCTCATATCATCTCTTACTGAGTACAACAGAAATCTTTTCCATTATAAAATAAACTCATTTTGTCTAGTTCAATGAACCTATGAACCTTAACAAAATGCCTATAGCACTCTCAATAAAATCCTTCACTTGTGAGGTGTGTACACACATACAAAGTAATGCTATAAATGTTTTTAATTAATGGAATAAAATGAACATGTGACAGATGTGTTTTATCCTTCCATATAATCACCTAGGGAAGCTATGCACATAACTCTTGAGATGACATTTCTCAAAACATTTATGGAATTCCTCATTTTAACAATTTGCCTTTGAAAATCAGTCCCCTTCTTTACCCCAAATAATACTATGCAGTTTGTTCATTCACCATAAAAATTGGTGAAAAGAATTGTCTTCCCTTCAAAAGTCCAAGAATTTCCATCATAAGGATATTTACAAGAATTTGACATAGGTTCTGAGTGAATTTTTAAAGAGTATTTTGGTCTACAAGTTCATTATAAGTTGAGACAGATCAGATAAAGAACCTTCATTGCTATTTCAAGCATGGATGGGGAATGTAGATATTCCTTTTTTATTTTATTTTTGCAAGGCAAATGGGGTTAAGTGGCTTTCCCAAGGCCACACAGCTAAGTAATTATTAAGTGTCTGAGGTCAGATTTGAACTCAGGTACTCCTGACTCCAAGGCTGGTGCTCTATTCACTGCACCACCTAGCGCCCCAGAAAGTAGATATTCCTACAGGGGAATTATTTATTCGTAGGTTGTTTAAGTGAGCTTAGCCTCCAAGTCATTTCCCACTAACATATGTCGAATAAAGTGTACATTCAAGGAAAAGTAAGAGAGTAAACAGAATTCTTAGATCCTGATAGTATCTATTTAATACATTCAAAGTCTTCCAACAAATTTTCCATTCATGATTTACCCAATACCCTGAAGGTCTCTCTCTAGGTGTTTTAATATTTCATGACTTCTAGTATTACATGGAGGTTTATGTTTTATTTCCTTCTATTATTAACCCATTTCTTTTTCTTTTCTTTAATAAATGTTTTATTTGTTTTCCAATTATATACAATAGTAGTTTCTACCTATCATTTTTGTAAGGTTTAGAATTTTATAATTCTCCCCTCACCTCCCCTAACAGAAGGCAGTCTGATAACCTTTACATTGTTTTCAAGATTGTTTCCATGTTATACATTAATCATAATTGAATGTGTTGAAAGAAAAATCATATCCTTGAGGAAAAAAATAAAATATTAGAGACAGCAAAATTATATAGTGCATAATACAACTTTTTTTTTTAAATTAAAGGTAGTAGTCTTTTGTCTTTGTTTAAATCCCATAGCTCTTTCTCTGGATACAGATGGCATTTTCTGTCACAGATATCCTAAAATTGTCCCTGATTATTGCATTGATGAAATGAGCAAGTCCATTAAGTTTGATCATTACCCCCAGGTTGCTGTTAGGGCATGCAATGTTCTTCTGGTTCTGCTGATCTCACTCAGCATCAATTCCTGCAAGTCTTTCTAGGCTTCTCTGAAATTCCATCCCTCCTGATTTCTAATAGAACAATTCCATAATGTACACACACCACAATTTGTTTAGCCATTCCCCAAATGATGGGCATTCACTCAATTTCTAATTCTTTGACACCACAAGCAGGGCTGTTATGAATATTTTTGTACAAGTGATATTTTTTACACTTTTTCATGATCTCTTCAGGGTATAGATCCAGTAGTAGTAGTATTGCTGGATCAAAGGATATGCTCATTTTTATTGCCCTTTGGGGATAATTCCAAATTGCTCTCCAGAAAGGTTGAATGAGTTCACAGCTCCACCAACAATGTATTAGTATCCCAGATTTCTCACATCCCTTCCTTTCTGGTCATATTGGCCAGTCTGAGATGAAGTGGTACTTCAGAGATGCTTTAATTTGCATTTCTCTAATAAGTGATTTAGAGCAATTTTTCATATGACTATGGATTGCTTTGATTTCCTCATCTGAAAATTGATTTATTGGGTAATGGTTTCTTTTTTTTTAATTTGACTCAGTTCTCTGTATATTTTAGAAATGAGTCCTTTGTCAGAATGTATATAGTTGTAAAATTATATAGTTTGTTTTTAATGATGTTCTTCCTCTTTTCCTTGGTCATAAACTGCTTCCCTTTCCATAGATCTCCTAGTTTGCTTAATAAATTTTTTTGTCTAAATCCTGTACCCATTTTGATCTTATCTTGGTATAGCGTGTGAGATGTTGGTCTAATACAAGTTTCTGCCATACTAACTTCCAATTTTCCCAACAGTTTTTATCAAAGAGAAAGTTCTTATCTCAGAAGCTGGACTCTGTGGGTTTATCAAACAACAGATTACTATAATCATTACCTGCTGTCTCTTTCTACATCTTAGTCAGCACCAGATAGATTTGATGAATGATGTTTTATAATATAATTTTAGGTCTGGTAAGGCTAAGCCACCTTCATTTGCACCTTTTTCATTAAATCCTTTATATTCTTGACTTTTTGTTTCTATATATGAATTTACTTACAATTTTTCTAGCTCATTAAAGTAATTTTTTGGAAGTTTGATTGGTAAGGTACTAAATAGTTTAATTTACGTAGAATTGTCATTTCTATTATATTATCTCGGCCTACCCATGAGCAGTTGATATTTGTCCAGTTATATAAATCTGATTTTGTTTATATGAGAAGTGTTTTATAGTTGTTGTCATAGAGTTTCTGAGTCTGTCTCAGCAGGTAGACTCCCAAGTATTTTATATTGTTTGAAGTTACTTTAAATATGATTTCTTTTTCTAGCTCTTCCAAATGTACCTCACTAGTAATATATATAAATACTGAGGATTTATGTGAGTTTATTTTATGTCCTGTGACTTTGCTAAAGTTGCGAATTGTTTCTAGTAGTTTTATTTGAATTTTTAGGATTCTCTTGTCATAACATTCACCATGTTATCTGCAAAGAGTGAGAGCTTTGTCTCTTCCTTCCCAATTCTAATTCCTTCAATTTCTCTATCTTCTCTTATTGCTGAAGCTAAAATTTCTAACACAATATTGAATAGTAGTGGTGATAACAGGCATCTTTGTTTCACCCCTGATCTTATTGGGAATGCCTCTAGCTTATCCCTATCACATGTAATGCTTGTTGATGATTTCAGATAGATACTGCTAATCATCTAAGGAACAATCCATTTATTCTTACATTTTCTAGTGTTTATAGTAGGAATGGGTGCTAAATTTTGTCAATGGCTTTTTCAGCATTTATTGAAATTATCCTATGATTTTTGATAGGTTTGTTATTGATATAGTTAAGTATACTAACTGTTTTCCTAATATTGAACCAACCCTGGATTCCTGGGACAAATCCTGCTTGGTGATAGTGTATTATCCTAGTGATAATGTGTTGCAATCACTTTGCTAAGAATTTTTTAGGTTTTTACATCCATATTCATTAGGGAGATAGGTCTATACTTTTCTTTCTCTGTTTTGACTCTTCCTGGTTTAAATATCAGCACCATATTAGCATCTTAAAAGAGTTAGACAGAGTTTCATTTTTATCTATTTTTCCAAAGAATTTATATGGAATTGGAACCAATTGCTCCTTTAATATTTGTGAGAATTCACTTGTGAATCCATCTGGCCCTGGAGATTTTTTCTTTAGGGAGTTCAGTAACGGCTTGTTGAATTTCTTTTTCTGAGATAGGGCTATTTAGGTATTTAATTTCCTCTTCATTTAACCAACTTATTTTTTTTAAATATTCATCTATTTTACTTAAATTTTCAAAATTTATTGGCATATATTTGGGCAAAATAATTCTGAATTGTTACTTTTATTTCCTCCTAATTGGTGGTGAGTTCCCACTTTTCCTTTATGATTCTATCAATTTGGTTTTCTTCTTTCTTTTTTTAATCAAATTAGCCAGAGGTTTATCAGTTTTTATTTTTTTTTCATATAACCAACTCTTGGTTTTATTTATTAGTTCAATAGTTTTCTTTCTTTCAATTTTATTAATTTCTTCTTTAATTTTTGAATTTCTAATTTGGTATTTAATTGGACGGGGTTTCACTTTGTTCTTTCTCTAATTTTTACTTGCATGTTTAGTTCATTGATTTCCTCTTTTTCCAAGTTATTCATGGAAGCATTTAAAGATATATAATATGTCCTCTGACAATTGTCTTGGCTGTATCCCATACATTTTGGTATGTTCTCTCATTACTTTCATTATCTAGGATGAAATAATCAATTCTTTCTAGAATTTGTTGTTTGATCCATTCATTCTTTAAAATGAAGTTATTTAGTTTCCAATTAGTTTTAGGTCTAACTCTCCATAGCCCATTATTGCATGTGATTTTTATTGTATTATGATCTGAGAAGGATATATTCACTTTTTCTGCCTTTTTGTAATTGATTATGAGGTTTTTATGCCCTAGTACATGGTCAATTTTTGTGTAAGTAGCATGTATTGCAGAAAAAAAGTATATTCCTTTCTATCCCCATTCAACATTCTCCAAAAGTCTATCATGTCTAAATTTTCTAATATTCTATTTGCCTCCTTAACTTCCTTCTTGTTTATTTTATGGTTAGATTTAACTAAATCTGAGAGTGGAAGGTTGAGGTCTCCCACCAGTAGAGTTTTGCTGTCTATGTTTTCCTGTAACTCATTCAACTTCTCTTCTAAGAATTTGGATGCTTTACCATACATATTTAGTATTTAGCATACATATTTAGTATTGAAATTGCTTCATTTTCTATAGTACCTTTTAGGAGGATGTAGTTTCCTTCCTTATATATCTTTTAATGAGATCTCTTTTAGTGGCTGCTTTGTCTGAGATAAGGATTGCTACAACTGCTTTTTTCACTTCAGCTGAAGCAAATATATTTCACTTCAGCCTTTTACGTTTACTTACTCTCTCAGTATATATATATATATATCTGCTTCAAATGAGTTTCTTGTAAGCAGCATATTGTAGAATTCTTTTTTTTTAAATCACTCTGCTATTTGCTTACTTTATATGGGAGAATTCATCCCATTCACATTCAGAGTTATAATTATTAACTCTTTATTGCCCTCAATGATATCTTCCTTCTCTTTATATTTCCCCTTTTTTTTTCACTTTATCCATATCCCCCAGTATTCTGTTTCTATATACCACCTCTTTCAGTGAGTTTATCCCCTTACATCTAATCCCCCTCCATTTCTTTCCCCTTTCCCTTTGCTTCTTCTTCCTTCCCTTCCTTCTGTTAGTTCCTCTTTTCCTCCCTCCCCCTCCCTTTCCCTTTTTAATACTTGAAAGATAAAATAAGTTTCTTAACTGAGTGAGTGTGTATTAACTCTGAGCCAAATCTGATGAGAGTAAGATTCAGGCAGTTCTAACCTCCTCCCTTCTTCCCCTTTATTGTAATAGATCCTTTATACCTCTTTATGTAAAGTGATTTACTCCATTCAATCTCCTCCATCCTCCCTTCTCTTTACTGTCCCCCCATTGTAAGGAGATATTGCTTTTAAATCATTCTATCAGACTCAAAGTCACACTCATGAGTGTCCATTACTTCTGGTTAAGTATATCTCTCTAATAGAGTTACAAAGTACAAATTTTCTATTTAGCTCTGGTGTTTTCATCAGGAAAAGTTGGAAGGCTATTTTGTTAAATGTCCTTCTTTTCCCCTGGAAGAGAAGGCTCGGTTTTGCTGGATAGTGAATTCTTGGCTGCATTCTTTGCTCTTTGTAATATCACATTCCAGGCCCTTTGATCTCTTAATGTTGATGCAGCCAGGTCCTATGTAATCTTTACTGTGGCTCCTTGGTATCTAAATTGTTTCTTTCTGACTGCCTGCAGTATTTTTCTTTTATCTGATAGTTCTGGAATTTGGTCACAATATTTCTTGGTGTTTTCATTTTGGGATCCCTTTTAGGAAGGGATCAATGTATTCTTTCAATTACTATTTGGCCCCCTAGTTCCACGATATCAGGATAATTTTTCTTCACTAAATCCTGAAATATTGATCCATACTTTTTTTTTTTGTCTTCAAGGTTTTGAAGAAGCCCAATGATTCTTAAGTTGTCTCTCCTGGATCTATTCTCTAGGCCTGTCATTTTGCAAATGAGATATTTTAGATTTTCTTATATTTTTTTATTTTTTTTGGTTTTGTTTAGTAGATACTTGCTGTTTCATGAAGTCATTGGTTTCCACAGATTCCAATCGTTTTTTAAGAGAAGAATTTTCTTCATTTACCTTTTGCAACTCCTTTTCCATCTAGTCAATTCTATTTTTGAAGGAGTTTTCCATTTGCCCAATTATATTTTCCAAAGATTTGGAAAGGTTGTTAATTTTCTCTTACATTTCTTTTCCCACTTTTTCCAATTGTTTTTTTAAACTCCTGGATCTCTTCTAAGAAGTCTTTCTGGGATAGAGATCAATTCATATTCTCCTCAGATCTAGCTCTCTCTGAGTTAGGATCTTGGAATTCAAGGTAGCTTTTGATGGACCTCACCCTTTCCAATGGCTTTTCTTCATTTTCTTAGCATCTTGTGTTTGCGGAGGGGCTAGTTCGCAGACTTTTGGAGTTGAAATCCCTAGAGGCTTAGTTCAGTGGGTTTACTAACTCCAAGTGGGTCAACCAGTAAGGGATGCTAGATACTTTTTCTGGAGTGTCTCTGACCTTGATTTGTGGCTCACTCCCTTGGCCATGGGAAGTAGGTGGAGCAGTAGAGTCTGGATTATCCTCGAAAAATGTGCCCTCAGGTTATATAGTTAATCTCCTTATTATCAACTCAGTACTGAGAGAGATCTGCTGCCCACTCCTGATCCTGGGGGTGGGGGAGGAGTTGTTACTGTTTTCTGGGAAGAGTCACTTTCTCCCACAGGGATGGAGGGGGAGGACTTAACTGAAAACCAGGAGATTCCACTGAAAATACAAGGCTTATGGCCTTGGTCTTCCAGACAGCTGAGCTGACTGAATTGATGTCCAGCTGTACTCTGGAACTCTCAAGTCCACTGTGCTGGGACTTTCCCCACAGCCTTGCTAGAGCTCTCCTGCCTGCCACTTACACAGTCAAAGCTTCTGTGGCTGTTCTCAGGTTAGTTCCCAAGTCTCACCATGCCACCTAGGTTTGCTCTCTGCTCTCTGCCCCTGGTTCATGCACACTCCCCTGAGACAGGCCTTCTTGGTTGGTGTTCTTCTAGGTTCTTTTTCTGCATGTTGTGGATCCAAATTCTGTTAAGAAGCTTGATTCATATTAGTTCTGAGGGAAAGCCAGGAGATCTTAGCACAGTGCCTAGCTTCTTTCCACCATCTTTCCTCATTTCTTTTTCTAATTTCATTTTTCCCTTAGCCATGGTAATGATTTCCTTTTTTGTTTGTTGGTTTATCAAAGAAAGACTTTATTTATTTTGAATTTTACAATTTTTTCCCCTAATGTAACTTCCCCCCCACCACAGAATGCAGTCTGTTAGTCTTTACATTGTTTCCATGGTATACATTGATCTAAATTGAATGTGATGAGAGAAATCATAACCTTAAGAAAAAAATAAAGTATGAGATAGCAAAAATACAAAAAAATCATAGGATAACCTTTTTTTTAAATTAAAGGTAATCGTCTTTGGTCTTTGTTCAAACTCCACAATTCTTTCTATGGATACAGATGGTATTCTCCATATGGATGATTTCTACCACATCTTGCATTCATCTGTATGACCTTTTCCCCATAATATTTTTTAAATTGTAGTGGACCATAACCATATATTACATTCATGTGTAAGAGAATATATATAGTACAGATTCCTGCTAGACCCTTGTATCACTATGTCCTGATATTCTTGTTATTCTGTTTTCTCCCATATTGCTGAGCCTTACTCAGAATGTGTAAAAAATATTTCATCTCTTCTAGGAGAAAAACAAATCAATTCATTAAATGTCATAAGACCCCACTTCCTATGCAAATAGGTAGGCATGGATACTAATTAAATGGCAGGAATATATTTTTTAAAAGTTACCAATATGTTAAATGAATGAAATTTAAATAATAATCCTAGAAAACAAGAACTATGGCTAGTTAGCTCCAATCTTCCATTAATTCATATTATTTTAAAGCAAGAAATATAACTTACCAGAAAGCTGAATCCCAGAGGCCCATTATTGTCATATATTTCTTAGTTTTTTTTCTTTCTCTTGTAACATTGAGGCATGCAAAATATATCATTGGGGAGAAAGAAATTAAGTAGATTGCATTGATGAGGTTCCCAAGCAGTTCAGGGTGGGGAATGAAAGGAAGCACTTTCATTTGTATGGCATTGATTGACATCAGCTGCTCCATCACAGAATGGTTTGTTGTGATCTAAAATTACATATTAACACACAAAAAAAATCAATCTGGTAAAAAAATATGAAGATTGTCCATTTTTTTCTTTAGTAATTACAAGTGTTATATTCTTTAATAATTAAGCATTTTGGGCATAGGCTATCCTTAACACTGTCTAATAAAAATATTCAGCAGACACTGATTAGTATCTTCTTATTATAGGCCACTGGGTAGACAAAGACAAAACCAACATGATGTTTGCCTTTAAATTGTTTTCTTTGGGGAGACAGGGAAAGAATAGATTATGACAGGGATGGTGATAGGGTGGGAAGATAGAGAGACAGATCAATTTAGGAATAGTATAGGGGGAAAACTTTTATGGGAACAGGGGAATATCTCATAGAATTGCTTAACCTTGAGGGAAGAGAAGAATTTTGAAAGGCAGAAAGGGGGGACATACATTTTGTCAAATGTATTCCAGATGTGGGAAAAAAACCTGTGCAAACACAGGAGCAAGAAACTGTATAAGAAATTTGTGGAACAGCTAGCAGTCAAATTTCACTGGAACACAGCTTACATGAATAAACATGATACATGGCTTGGAGAAAAATTATAAAATGTCTTTATGCTATGGGGTGGTTAGGTGGCACAGTGGATAGAGCACTGGCCCTGGAATCAGGAGTACCTGAGTTCAAATCCGGCCTCAGACACTTAATAATTACCTAGCTGTGAGGCCTTGGGCAAGGCACTTAACCCCATTGCCTTGCAAAAACCTAAAAAAAAGTCTTTATGCTAGAATGAGAAATCGAGGTTTCATCCTGGAAGCAATAGGAATTAGAGAGTAAGAAAAATTACATGGTTGGGGCAGCTAGGTGGCACAGTGGATATAGCATGGACCCTGGAGTCAGGAGAACCTGACTTTAAATCCAGTCTTGGAAACTTAATACTTATTTAACTATGTGACCTTAGGCAAGTCACTTAACCCCACTGCCTTGCCAAAGAAAAAAGTAAGTGGCATCATTAAAGTGTAATTTATATCAATCATTAGGACTCTTAAAATTTGATACGTACTTCTATTATAGCAGAATTAATGGCAGCTTGAAGAGCAACAAAACCCATTTTCCAATATGTGTCAAGTGAACAACTGATCCCTTCAAAATTGTCTCTACAATGTTCTTTAAAAAGAAGAAGAAAAAAATCATTATGAGATTGAATTACATCAGAAAGAGGCATTTTACACTGAAACTGTGGAGAACCTTTTCTATATGACAAAAGGAAAGGAATGAGCATTTATATAATGCTAGGCACTGCGCTAAGCTTTCTTATAATATTTTCTTATCATTAACCATGAAAAGCAATGCTATCATTATTCTCATTTTATAGTTGAAGAAACTGAGGCAGAAAGAGATTAAGTGATTTGCTTGGGGTCACACAGTTTAAGGTCTCAGGGTGGATTTGAACTCAGGTCTTGCTGACTAGGCCCTGTGCTCTCACCATTATGCCACTGTCTGCCTCTGATTCAACTTATATTGTATAAAACAATTTTATCATGTTCAGGTATTTTATGCGATAAAATATGTTAATATGATCAAAAGCAAAATAGTGTGATTCTTTTCAGGGTTTTAATGAATTCTGAATTCTTTTGGGACACAGAGTTAGAAAATGCATGTAACTGAGACCATTTAATGAATTTACATTGTTTGATAAAGAGGCCTAAGTTTCATTATTAAAAGTTGGGGGTAAGGATATTTTTATAAGAAAGTGGGAAATCATAAAGCATGTATATGATAAAATTTTCAAATTTTAAAATAAATCAATTTGGTAGAACTTCCCTGTCCATATGTTCCTTCCAACAACTTTTTCTCCTTTGACCAACTTGATCAATTTTTTTTAGTTCTGAATTTAAAAATTAAAAAACAGAGTATTTTTTACATGCACAGTAGAACACATGCAACAAAAGGATTCTATATGATACTATGTGTATACATTTTATATAGTTTTCTTCTCTTAAAAAGGTATATAATAAATTGCACATATTACTTAAAAAATTTATCTGTCCTTCCTTATGAACACACTTCTCTTTGGCACATTTTTAAAAGTGTTTCAATGATCCTCTTCTTTTTTTGGTAATATTATTATTGCTATCCTTGTCCTCCCCTCCCTAAAATTTCTCCCTCAACTAAAAACTGAGGAAAAAGAAAAAAAGGGGGGGTGTCTTGTAAAAAGGAAAGTAAAATTAAGTAAAATGAATCATGTTCATATTCAAAAATGAATGTCTCATTCTGCACCTGTGTTCATCACTTCTTTGATGAATCAGATGAAATTATTCTGCATAAGCCCTCCTGGAGACATGATTTATTGATCTGGATCTTTTGAAATTGCTTTACTTTAGTGTTATTTTCCTTTGTAAATTATTCTCTTGTACTACTCACTTCACCATGTACCAGTTCATATTATTCATAATCCTCTTCCTTTCTCTTCACTTCCCTCTATTTCTATACTATTCTCATTCATACCAATTATGAGAATAATCACTAGTGTCTATATAGCACTTGTAAGTTTGCAAAGAACTTTATAAATATTATCTCATCTTACAACAACCCTGGGAAGTGGATGGAGTTATCACTATTTCATAGTTGAAGAAGGCTTGTCCAGGATCAACAACTAGTAAATGTCTTAGGAATTAGTCTGCACATGTTTTCCTGACTCCAGATCTAGGGCTCCAGCTACTAGAGCTCCTACCTGTCTTTACTATAAAAATCTTTTCTACATTTTTGTATTCCTGTTATCCTCTATGCAAGTAGATACAAATTTTAGTAGCATTAAGTTAGGTAGCAAAAGAAACAATACTGATAGAAAATACCACGTGATTCTCAAAGGACTATTTAAAATACCACCTAAATGTGAGTCTTTTATTTATATATTTTATTATTTCGATTTATAATATATTATTTATAATTTTATTATATTATATTATTTTCTATATTGTTTCATATTTAATTATATCATATTTTGATATTTTATGTTATATTATATCATATATTCATTATATTTTATATAAATTATAGAAGTTGAATTTACTATCTTTATAAACAGATGTTCTTTTGGTAATAATATCATTGTATGCTTTTTGGGTAAATAAATGTTTTGACTTATCAATTACTAAGTCTTTTTTATGAGGGAAATCTAGTTTGGTATCTTACACTTCTCAAGGTACCAGTATGCTATCATTTTGTAGGAAGGAAGGAAGGAAGGAAGGAAGGAAGGAAGGAAGGAAGGAAGGAAGGAAGGAAGGAAGGAAGGAAGGAAGGAAGGAAGGAAAAGAAAAATTAGTAGATATTCCAAAATGAGAAATTTGCTTCTTTCTAGGGGTTATATGTTACAGATTCAATTTCAGAGAATTATGGCAAATAATACTTGATCAAAATTACAAAGAAGAAAAAAAAGGTTGAAAATGCAAGATCATGCAATCAAAATTCATTACTATGACAATGAAAATATGAAAATAGCATAGAAATAGAAAGACAAAGGAAATGCTTACTAAGGTTAACCTGATTTTCTCAGATCTTATCATTTATATAGGTCTATCAGGAGAATATAATAAAGTTAGAAAGGAAAATAAATATATTTAATAGGAACTTGTTTACTGAGAATTATACTTTTATAGTGAGACATTCTTTATTTCCATAAAAATACATTCTATTTGAGTTTAAGAATGGGATGCACATTGTACATTTATGTTGTTGATATCATCACTTTCATATTCTTCATCCCCTCATAATTCTCCCTGATTTATGAAAAAATAGTCACAAGGTCAGAATAATTAGTCAAAGGGAAAGTCACCTGAATATTCATGATTTTCCTTTTCATGTGGAATTCTGTCTTCCCATGATTTCAACTCATATGAAAACATATCATGAAAAATGATGCCAAATGATTTATAATATTCATACATTTCTTTTTCATCTGTGATCCCAGTAATATTTATTCCTGCCATGCACAAGGAAAAATGGCTATTAAAATGATTAATTGGTATCCAAGTAATTTAACTCAAGTTCCTCAATATAAGAATTAACTAAACTGTAAAGAAGATTCAGAAATAGCAGCATGGACAAAGTGGCATTTTTAATCACCTAGAAATTATATTAACACTTTAGTAAGGTGTTTTGTCTCTCTATGCCCTTTAATTGAACCACCTTTGATCTTAAAATATCATTTGAGACTATTTGAAGTATATCTCTAAAAGCATAGAGGAAATAATATAAAGATGAGGTCTAATGGAGCCAATCACTCTTTCACCTTAACCCCACTTAGCTTAGACATCTTTATGAGGTGAGAGCAGTTTTGACTAAAGTTAAATGATTTATTTTATTATTATAATAAATTTGGAATAGTGTTAAAATGAATATCTTTTCATCTGAAATAGTTGTGAGTCTATATATAGTTGTAAAAATGATATATTCTTATAACTTCTCCACTGGTGTACATCCAAATATCTAAAGAGAGGAAATTTTTTCTTAGCTCTTACATCCCCATTCTTGTAATACTTGCCTATTCACTTATGCCTCCCTCCTTTCCCCCCTAGCTCCAGAGATGAAGCAACTTGTACATTTCAATTTTTAACATTAAATTCAGCTTCATTCATCACTTGGAATGAAACCCACTATGGGAGAGATTCAACTTGTGTCAAAAAGTCAATGACTTTTTATCATTGCAGGAACTTTTATAATCGCAAATAATTCTCCCCAAATATCAATTACAAGCACCACCAGTTTCTTCTATTGATTTGTTTTTATTGACAGTGGCAACATCCAGTTTCCTTTTCAAAAATGCAGTTTCTAGTTAATTCAAAAGCATCATTTTTAGAATTGTTAAGTCATAATTGGGAAGGGAAGAAAAACAGTGATCATAGGCTCATAGATTTAAAGTTGGAAAAGAAGCATTAATTAACAACCTAATTAGCAAATTAAAATAATTAAAAATAATAAATAGCTACTAGAGATCCTACTCACTCTCCCATTGTACTCTCCTTGAGTTTATATTTCCTCTTTCCTTATTCCCATTCCCTATATAAAATCCTGAGATGAGGATCTGTGACTAGATAGACTAGAGAAGGGAAACCAATCATTTTATGGAGGAGGAAACTAGGTACAAGAAGATTAAATGATTTGTCCAAGATCACTCAGCTGGTAACCATGTCTATTACTTGCTTATCTTTCCTCCACTTGCTCTCTGTGGAAGATCTTTGTACCTTCAAAACTCAGAGCTGCTGACCCTAATCCATTTCATTTTTAAACTAATCCTAAATGCTAGATTCTTGTCCTATCATAACACTGTGGGGTAAAGTACTATTTGGTTTTGTTTTTAATTGGATGAGGAATAATTGGAAAGCTGGAACCTCAGGCTACTGCCATTTACATTCCTTTAGTAAAGTAGGAAAACTGGACCTCAGTACCTAATTAACAAATTTTTAAAAATTAAAATAAATAGTACAAAGAGATGTTACTCAGTCCCCCACTGTATTCTTCCTAAGCTTTTATGTTCTCTCTCCTTATTCCCTTTCCTTGTCCAGGGTCCTGAGATGAAGGATTATCTGAGACTAGGATAGACTAGAGAAGGGAGATACAAAGAAATTTAAAAAAAAATCATTCAATGACATTTGATGTTGTCCAACTTATTAAAATATTAGAATAAAATGGAGGAAAGTGCATTAGAATGAAGGAAAAATCACTTCTTAGAGGGTCTTAAGCATATAGCAAATTTGGGGGTAATAATAGGATTAGAATTGAAAATTCAAAGGGAGATGGCGAATGGGAGTTGCTTACTTTAGAATAAAACAATACACAAGATATATAAGCATTATTCACTGCTTATCTTCCCTGAATATTTATAGGGAAACTTTATCTTGAAAGGCAATGATAACAAATAAGGTGGAAACTGCATTTTTTCCTGAACCCCATAGAAAAAATTTATCTGACCAAAACAAAAGAGGATGGTGCTGTGACTACAGAATGAGTGGTGGGAGTGGAAGGAAGATCTAATTAACCTTTCTGGCTTGTTATGGAAAGATTTTCTGTTTTCTCCAGAACTTTTCTTAGTGTGTGATAGAGGATGTGATTTAGCTTGACATTCTTTTGCTTTGGAAGGTGGAGGTGACTATAGGAATTTCCCTGTTTGGAAAATCTCTCCAATGATATAGCTTAATCAATCAGTTAACAATCAATTTATCAAGTACCTGTTATATGTTAAGCACTGTGCAAGGTGCTGGCAATACACATATTTAAAAAAAAATGAATCCGTTCCTTGCCCTCTTGTAGGATACAATTGGGGAAATTTAAGAACTTAAGTTTTCCTGTCCTCAGAGCTAGTCATCTATTTACTATGTAACACTATCTCTCTTTAAATTTCAGATATCTATTCAATCATTCAGGTGAGTAGCAAAGGACTCTAATTTTAATTTTTAAAGAAGGCTTTCCCCTATAAGAAAGGAGTCTTATATTTATTGATGTCAGAAAGACATCAATAAGGTCCATTCTTTAAATTAGATTTTTTCCTAGATAAGAGACTAAACCACAAAGTATTTATTAAAAGGTATGCACTAAATCAGATTTTTGTCAAGAATGATGAAATATTTTGAAACTCTGAAACGTAAAATCTAATGAACTGTCCTGCCATTAATCTAGTTTTAGAAAAAGGGTAGCTCTAAGCTGACTTAGACATTCTGAAATCAGGCACAAGAAAACTCTTGGTCTAATCTAAGTTTGTATATCATAATATTTCAAACTGTAAATAGTTTGCTCATTCTATTCATTTAATCTCAGATTAAATATTTTTATAAAAAAGGATTGTAGCATCAGATATTAATTCTGGTTAGCTGGTAGATGGTAGAGAACCCACCTTTAAGAAACGAAACTGAAGCCATTTTGTTTACTATCTGCTGAGTTATATTGGTGACTGGCATATAGATGATCACAAAGTTATACTTTTTAAATTTATCTATGTATCCTAGGTCTTCTGGAGGCCCTCCAGGAAACTCAAATTTTGAAGTCAATAATCCAAATAGGTACAGCAGTAGGCATAGGATCAATGAAAGAATCCATTCCTATTTAATACAGGAGAAAAATAAATTAGAATGTGGTCACTGATAAGGCTATCATCATCAAATACTTTTTCTATTTAATTTCCCTAAGTGCTTTTTCCAAGATTAGCTTCTTGCAATGATTAATTAAGAAACAGACAATAATTCTTGTTCCACTGAGTCTTAATTTCTAAGATATATTTACAAGATAAGACAGAAAGCAAACAAAAAAAGAGCTGGGAAAACACAATATTGTTTGCCTATCAAAAGCAAGATTAAAAATATTAATAGCAATTAATAAAATATTTTAATATTTGTGAAGTATCCTCCTCTAACATTCAAAATTAACAGTATTTTTTTAGGTGTTTGGGGTCCTGTCCACCTATTAATTTTCCTACTTAATTCCAATTTTCAACATTCTTCCCTATGACCCCTTTAAAATATGTGTTCCCTGAGGACTGAGATAGTAACCATAATTTCAGCCAATTTAAGTTAGAGTGAGAGGGAAGAGGTCTTCCTTGGTTGTGCTAAAATAATATGCATTGCTTGATGAACTCTCTGAGCAGAAAGAATTAAGTATTATTGTGTTTTCGGGATCAGTTTTGGGGATCAGTTCCCATTACTTTACTCACTGCCACTTTGTCCCTACTCCAGTACTTGTGACCTGGAAAAACATACATCTAAGAATATGTAAGAAGTAATCAGTACTTTATAGCTTTGTGATGATGTTAAGATCCTGGTATTTGAAAATTCAACAGAGTGCCACATATCTTAAGATCAATGTAGTATTTTATTGGGATAAAGAAACCCTCCAAAATGAGCTTTTCCATTTCTGTCAACCAACACTTTCATAGTCCTTCCAATCTAACCAGTGTTATCATCTTAATGCACCTTGATGAGGGGTAGTAGGAGAGGTCTTTAAGACATTAAGTTCTGGGCTGCTTATTATTTTTGTTGTAGGCCCAGAAAATCTGAGCCTAAGCTAAGCAGAATGGTTCTGTGTAATTTTGTGAATTGATGGTTTGAGGAGGTATTACTTCTACTTCATTTTTGAAAAAGAAAGATTTATTTCTCCAGGGACTTCTTTCCTTTTTCTATGGAACCTTTAATTTGAAATTTTTTTCTAATTCTATAATATTTGCAAGGATACACAGTCCAAAATTAAATTAATCTGACTTTTCTATATAAAACAAGTACATAAATAGAAATACAGAATGAAGAAATGCATGTATGCTGTTTGGGATGCACATCTTCTTTTATCAAATGTGAAGATATAGCTTTATTGTTTTTTCTTTTGTTTTTCTTTAAAAAACAAAATTTAATTTTTACAATGATTAAATGTTTATTTTTCTCCCTCTTACTCTACTTTTTTCATCCTACTGAAAAAAAGTGAAACAAATCTTATAATAAATATATGGTTAAGAAAAAAAAAGTGATATAAACTTTTAGCCATACCGATAAGCTCTCTCTTTTCATCCTCCATTTTTTAATCATGTTCTTATTCAGAAGGGCCCAAGTTTGTTGGCAAATACTGATCTCTCTTTTAGTCATTTTGACCTATTTGTTACAAAAGGAGAAAAGACATTATAAACGTTGCAGCGTGTGTATGTGTATATATGTGTGTATATGGGGGGAAGACAGAGACAGAGACTATTTTATAAAATATTTTATCATCACTTTGACAGCTCATGGTTTCTTACAAAACAATAGTACTCCACAATATTCATATACCATAATTTGTTCAACCATTTTCCAATTGATGGACTTCACCTCAATTTTCAATTCTTTGTCATTCAAAAAGAGTTGTTATAAATGTTTTTGAACATTTGGAATTTATTCCAGTTTTTATGATCTCATTGGGATCAAAATGCTCTTTAAGTATATAGTTCCAATTGCTCTTCAGAATGTTTAGATCTGTTCATAACTCCACCAACAATGCATTAGTGTCTCAATCAAAACTGATTATTTTCCCTTTTTGCCATCCTGCCCAGTCTGATAGGTGTGAGGTGGTATCTCAGAGTTACTTTAATTTGCATTTCTCTAATCAATTATGACTTGAAGAATTTATTCATGCATCTATAAATAGCTTTAATTTCTTCATCTGGAAATTTCCTGTTCATATCCTTTGACCATTTATCAATTAGAAATTGACTTGTAATCTTAAAAATTAGATTAAGTTCTCTATATGTTTTAGAAAAGAGTCCTTTATCAGAAACATTAGCTGTGAAAAATATTTTTGAGCTTTCTATATTTCTTCTAATCTTGGCTACATTGGTTTTATTTGTGCAAAGCTTTTAAAATTTAATATAGTTGAAATCATCCATGTTGCAAATGTGAGAAGTGGGTTTAGGCCCAGGTTTTGTCATACTATTTTCCAGTTTTTCCAAAAGTTTTTTTTTTAAATGCTGAGATTTTAACCCAGAAACTAGTGAGTTTGGGTTTATCAAAGAGTAGATTACTATAGTAACTTACTACTATTTCTTTTGTATCCAGTCTAATCCCTGATCTACTTCTCTAGTTTTTAACTAGCATAAGACATTTTTTTTTGTTTTTCTTTTTTGCAAGGCAAATGGGGTTAAGTGGCTTGCCCAAGGCCACACAGCTAGGTAATTAAGTGTCTGAGATCGGATTTTAACTCAGGTACTCCTGAGTCCAGGGCCCGTGTTCTATCTACTGTACCACCTAGCCACTTCCCCCCATCAGACATTTTTGATTCCTGCCACTTAATAGTATAGTTTTAGGTTGGTGCAGTTAGGCCATTTTCCTTTGCATTTTCTTTTTATTAATTCCCTTCATATTCTTGACCTTTTGCTGCTCCATGAAATTTATTACCATTTTTCTACCTCTGTAAAATAGTTTTTTGGTAGTTTGAATGGTATGACTCTACATAAGTAATATAATTTGGGTAGAATTGTCATTTTTATTATATTAGTTTGGCCTAACCATGAGCAACGTCAGTTACAGGATCTATACTGAGTGAAGGGAGCAGAACCAAGAGAACAATGTACACATTAACAGCATTATTGTAGGATGATCAACGTTGATGGAAGCAGCTCCTCTCAGCAGTTCAGAGAGCTAGGACAACTGTATTGGACTGGCTATGAATATATTTTCCAGTTGTTTAGATCTGGCTTTATTTGGTTGAACAGTATTTTGTATTTGTGCTCAAATAGTTTCTGAATATCTCTTGGAAGGTAGATTCTCAAGTATTTATATTATCTTCAGTTATTTTATTTTATTTTTTTTTTATTTTTGCAAAGCAATGGGGTTAAAGTGACTTGCCCAAGGTCACATAGTTAGGTAATTTTTAAGAGTCTGAGAGTGGATTTGAACTCAGGTCCTCCTTACTCCAGGGCCAGTGCTCTGTCCACTTGCCACCTAGATGCTCTACAATTACTTTAAATGGAATATCTCTTTCTATCTCTTGCTTTTGGACATTATTGATAATTTATAGAAAAGGTAATGATTTATATGGGTTTATTGTATATCTCACTATTTTGCTAGAGCTGTTAATTGATTCTATTAGGTTGATTTTTTAAGTTGATTTTCTAGGGTTCTCTAGGGAGACAATGATGTCATCTACACAAGGTGAAAGTTTTGATTCTTCATTGCCTATTCTGATTCCTTCAATTTCTTTTTTTCTCTCTTCTTACTAAAGCTAACATTTTTAATATAATACTGAATAATAGTAATAACGGGCATCCTTGTTTCACCTCTGATCTTATTAGAAATGCTGCTACTTTATCCCCATACATATAATAATTGCTAATGATTCTATATAGATACCACTTATCATTTTAAAGAAAATTCCATTTATTCAAATTATCTTTAATATTTTAAATAAGAATAGATACCATATTTTATCAAAGCCTTATCATCTATTGAGATAATCATAAGATTTCTGTTAATTTTATTATGGATGTGGTCAATTTTGTTAATGATTTCCATATTATTGAACCATCCCTGCTTACCTAGTATAAATCCTACCTAATCATGGTGTATTATCCTAGTAATAACTTATTGTAATCTCTTTGCTAATATTTTATTCATCAATATTGCATCAATATTCAATAAGGAGATTGGTCTATACTTTTCTTTGTTTTGATTCTTCCTGGTTTAGGAATCAGCATCATACTGGTGTCATAAAGAGAAATTTGGTTGAACACCTTCATCGATTTTTAAAATAGCTTATTTTTTGTTATTAAATAGTTTATTTTGCTTATTATTAATTGTTCCTTGAATGTTTGATAGAATTCACTTGTAAATCCATCTGGTCCTGGAGATATTTTCTTAGGGAGTTTATTGATGGTTTCTTTAATTTCTTTTCCTGAAATGAGCTTTTTTAAAGGTATTTTAATTCTCTTCTTTTAATCTGGGTAGCTTTATTTTTATAAATATTCATCTATTTCACTTACACTGTCAGATTTATTGGCATACAGTTGGACAAAATACCTTTGAATTATTACTTTATTTTCTTCTTCATTGGCAGTGAGTTCACATTTTTCACTTTTGATATTGGTAATTTGAATTTTTTCTTTCTTTTTGAAAATCATATTAACCAAAATTTTACCTATTTTATTGTTTTCTCATAAAACCAACACTTAGTTTTATTTATTAGTTCAATAATTTTCTTACTTTTGATTTTATTAATTTCTCCTTTGATTTTTCAGAATTTCTAATTTGGTATGTAATTGAGGATTTTTAATTTGTTCTTTTTTATAGCTTTTTAAAGTAACATGCCCAGTCATTTATCTTCTGTTTCTCTATATTATTAATTTAAGCATTTAATTATATAATATTTAACTGCATCCCACAAGTTTTGGTATGATGTCTCATAATGTTGTCATTGTCTTAGATAACATTGTTGATCATTTCCAAGATTTGTTGATTGATTGATCCATTCTTTAAAATTAGGTTTATTTGTTTCCAATTAAGCTTTTTTCATTTATCTCTCCATGGTTCTTTATTACATGTAATTTTTAATGCATCATGATCTGAAAAGGGTGGATTCAACATTTCTGCTTTTCTGCATTTGATTGTGAGGTTTTTATACCCTAGTACATGGTCAGTTTTTGTGTAGGTTGGTACTACATATTGCAGAGAAAAAAGTTTATTGCCTTTTCCCCCCATTAAATTTTCTCCATAAGTCTATCATATCTAGGTTTTCTAAAATTCCTTCATCTTTTTAATTTCCTTCTTGTTTATTTTTGTGGTTAGATTTATTTAATTCTGAGAGACAGAAGTTAAGGCACCCTACTATTATGTATTTGATGTCTGTTTTCTTTTAATTCTTTTAGTTTTTCCTCTAAGAATGTGGGTGCTATACACTTGCTGCATCTATGATTTTTTTATTTTGTTTTTACAAAGCAATGGAATTAGGTGACTTGCCCAAGGTCACACATCTAAGTAAGTATTAAGTACCTGAGGTCAGATTTGAACTCCAGGGTTTGGTGCTGACTCCAATCCGGTATTCTATTCACTGCTTTACCTAGCTGTCCCCTGCATATATGTTTAGTATTGATATTTCTTCATTGTCTATGGTACTTTTTAAGAAGATGTAGTTTCTTTCCTTATCCCTTTCAATGAGATCTATCTTGCTTTTGCTTCTCTGAGATCAGGATTACCATCTCTGATTTTTTATACTTCTGTTGAAACATAAAATATTTTGCTCTATCCTTTTACCTTTGTCCTATGTCTCTTTCTGCTTCAAATGTAATTCTATTGCTCACTCTGCATTTCTCACCATGCTATCTTCCTTTACTTGAACTTTTCTCTTCCTTTCTGCTTATCCCTTTACACCAATGGTTTCTTTCTAATTGCTTTGTCTCATCAGTCCTTTCTATTAGCCCTTTTCCCCTTTCCTTCTTTTTTTTCCCCTTTTACTTTTCAACTTCAACTTTTACTTTTACTTTAACCCACCTTTTTTATCAGTTTTTTTCTTCACCTTTTTTTTTCTCTTTCATTCCCTACTTTCTGTAGGGTAGGTAAATCTTTAAACCCAGTTGGGAATGTATGTTATTCCCTTTTGAATCAAATCTGTTGAGAGTAAAGTTTACTTAGTACTCACACTATCCCCTTTTTCTCTCTACTATAATAGGTCTTTGTGTATCTTCATGAGGTTTCATTAATTCTCTAATGTCTTTCCTTCTCTTAGTGCAATTCTTCTTTTCATGTCTTAATTATTTTAAATCTGGTATTTTTACAAGAAAAGCATGATTCTCAAGCGTTGGTTGCCTGCTTGCTTGATTTATTCATAAACATCACTCCTTCATACTCTATTCATATCCATGGTCTCTGTTAAGGTAAACTCCTTTCAACTATTCCATAAGAATTGCAATTCTCAAGAGCCATAAGCCTCATCAAATTACAATCAATTTATACACACCCTCTTTCCAAATACCCTTTATAGAAATATATAAGCTAAAGTTTCAAGTAAAGCAACATCATTTCATGATGTATTCATACCCACCACCTCTAAGTACACATTTTCCATTTGTAGGCAAAATATGATATAAAGCAAAACCACTTCAAATATTATAACCAGACTCCCTAAGCATATTCTCTCCTACTGTCCCAGTAGAAATCCTTATGAGCTAGTATCATGTACAGCAAAATCACGTCATGATCCATTTATACCCAAAACCTCTAAGCAACTTCCTCCAACTGTCCCAATAGAAATACAACCCTCAAGAGATAAAGTATCATGTAAAAACAACTGGAAAATAGTATGGCAAACACTAGGCATAGACCAGCATCTCACACCCTATTCCAAAATAAGGTCAAAATGGATTTAGTCATAAAGGGCAACATTGTAGATAGATTGATAGAACAAGAAATACTCCATCTATCAGATTTATGGAAAGGGAAAGGGAATAAATTTCTGACCAGACAAGAAATAGAGTACATCAAAACTGTAAAATGAATGATTTTGACTATGAAATTAAAACATTTTTGCACTAATAAAATCAATGCTGCCAAAATTAGAAGAAAAGCAGAAAGCTGGGAAATAATCTTCATAATTAAGAGTTCTGATAAAGGTCTCATTTCTAAAATATATAGAGAATTGCATCAAATTTGTAATGTTGCAAGTCATTCCCCAAATGATAAATGGTCAAAGGATATGAACAGACAGTTTTCAAATGAAGAAATTAAAGTTGTTTTATATATATATATATATATATACATATATGTATATATATAATCATATGAAAAATGCTCCAAATAATTATTGATAGAGAAATGCAAATTAAAATGAATATGAGATATCACCTCACACCTATCAGATTGGCTAACATGAGAAAAAGGGAAAATGATCAATGTTGAGAGGTTGTGGGAGGATTGGGACATTGATGCATTGCTGGGGGAGTTGTGAATAGATCCAACCTTTCTGTAGAGCAATATGGAACCATGCCCAAAAGAGCAATAAAATTTTTCATTCCCTTTGACTGATCAATTCCAATGTTAGTCCTAAATCCAGAAGAAATCATTAAAAAACAGGAAAAGTTCCACATGTTCCAAAATATTTGTAGAAGCTCTTTTTATAGTGGCAAAAGTTGGAAATTGAGGGGATGTCCATCAATTGGGGAATGACTAAACAAGTTATGGTACATGAATACTGTGGAATATTATTGTTCTATAAGAAGTTATAAATGGTTGGATTCCAGAGAAGCATGGACTGAGTTACAGGGTCTGATACTGAGTGAAGGGAGCAGAACCAAGAGAACAATGTACACATTAACAACATTATTGTAGGATGATCAACTTTGATGAAAGCAGGTCTTCTCAGCAGTTCAGAGAGCTAGGACAACTGTATTAGATTGGCTATGAACAATGTTATTCCAATCCAGAGGAAGGAAAATCAAACCAAACCAAACCAAACCAAAAAAAGTCCAACCTGTCAGAATCTGATGAACACTTTCTAAAAAATTATCTTATGTATCTCTTTCCCTTAATCCTAATTCCTCATACAGAAAATGTCTAATTTGTAAACATGTTTATCAAAAATATGTATATACAGTGTTAACTTGACTGCCTCTGAGGAGGGTGGGATGGAAGGGTGGAAGGAAATTTTGTAACTTAAAAATATATAAATGCATATGAATGAATGTTGAAAGAACTTTTATAACATGTATTTGGAAAACTAAAATGTCAATTAAAATAAAACAAAATATCATGTAAATCAAAATCATGTCAAGATATATTTATGTACATATCCTCTAAGTACCCTTCCTGCAATTATATTCAACTCTTATCAGTTAAAGTATCAATTAAAGCACTCTGTTAATCAATTTATAACCATACCTTCTAAGTGTGCTTTTAACTATCCTAAGAGAAATAGAAGTCTTAAGAATTTCAAGTATTGTCTTTTCATGTAAGGATGTATGCAGTTTAATGCTCTTGATTAATGCTTTCCCTATTGCATTTATCTTTTTACACATCCCTTGGATCTTGTATTTGAAGATCAAAGTTTCTATTTAGTTTGAGTCTTTTTTAATCAGTTAAGTTTAAAATTCCTCTATTTTGTTGAAAATCTATCTTTTCCCCTGAAAGAATTTGCTGAATTTTCTAGGATAGTTGATTCTAGATTGTAATCCAAGGGCCTTTCTAATCTTTTAATGTTGAAGCTGATAAATCCTGTGTAATCCTGACTGGTTCCTTGGTATTTAAATTCCTTCTTTTTTGACAGGACATTCTAAAATTTGGTCAAATATTCCTTTAAGTTTTTATTCTGGGGTCTCTTTCTGGAGGTGATAGCAGATGTTTTGTCTTCTTTTTCTAAGATATTTGAACAGTTTTACATGATAACTTCTTGAAAAAGATTTTCCAAGCTCTTTTTTCATCTTCTGAGTTGGGTTGGGACACTCACTGCTGGCCTGCTGCTACAATGGCTTGCTGCCACACTGGCTTGCTGAGCCTTGACCTGAGCTTTTCTGTGGCTAAGAGTTTCCACTGGTTTTCCATCTCTCTCCCACCTCTGCTGGGCTATACTTCCCCCTTTACCCAAATGAATCTCATCTTTACCAAAGTTCTTCCAGGTTATCTTGAGTTGAAAACTTGTTTCACTCTTTTGTGAGATCTGTGTCAATACATATTCTTTGCTCTAACAATAAATTCTTATCTTTTATTACTTTCAAGAAAGTGGTTAATGAAATTGCTTTTTGAGGTCTTTAATATATCACCTGACTTAACAATAAAGAATGATGTAAGAGAAATGACATTTACTGTCAGTTTTTCTCTGAACACCTAGAGGCATTCTCCTGGGAAGTCAGTTGGTACTGTTGTTGAATGCCAACATTTAGGACTTATCTTACCTATCAGTAAATCAATGATGCCATGTATGAAGTGAAAAATTTTATTTTGCTTGGAAAGAATTCATTATCCATCAAATCAAAAACAACTTTTTTTTGCTGTCAATTTGGTTAAGTAGCTAGTTAATATTAAGGGAATGAGGTTGAATTTGAACTCAGGTTCCTCCTGACTTCAAGACTCCAGTATTCTTTTCATTGTGCTACCTAGCTCTCCCCAACAACTTTTCTTAAACACTATGTGGAAGGTACAAAGTGAGTTGCCTAGAGACAGGAAAAAAAGACAATAATCTGTACCCTTAAGGAGCTCCTCTGGTATACTGCCAAATGTCCCCTCTGAATGCACAGAGGGAAATATATTTGAATGGATACTAAAGTCATGCCCCTACCTTTTCCTTCCTCTATCTCTAACCTCCCCAGAAACAACCTCAAAAAATTCCATGCTTCTAAATTTTTAGGGTACTAAAATTTTAAGAGGATATAGTTAAGATGAATTGAATCTTATTACCTAAATATCCAGCTATTCCAGTCTCATGGAACAGTCTACAAGAAGACTTGGCATTTCAACTGTGTAGGCAGAAACAAAACTTTGACGGAATGTTTGTTTTTTTTTTTGAGCAGAATATTTTGTTCTCTTATTTAGCAGAGTTGGTTACCTTCCACATCATGAATCATACCCCCATACTGATTTTCAGTCTTGCATCTCCAACTACCAATTGGACATATCAAACAGACTGTTCTGTAGACATTTTAAATTTAAATTTAAATTTAAACAGAAATCATTATACAATCTCTACTCCCCACAACCCTCACCTCTTTCTAACTTTACTATTATTGTTAAGTGTATCCCTAACCTCCCAGATATTCAGGAGGACTCTTTAAACAGGTGTCATGCTCAACTCCTCACTCTCTCTTACCCTAATAACCAGAGGATATTCTGTTTCTAAGGTCTGTGCATTTTATCTTTACAACATATCTTTAATATGCCCCCTCCCCCGAAACTCACACACCCATGGTACAGGTCTTCATCATCTCAAACCTAAACTGTTGCAATAACCTGCCTATTGGTCTGCCTGGCAGAAATCTCTCAATTCCAGTCTATCCTCCAAAGTGTCAAATTGATATTCCTAAATCATTTGACCATTATATTCTTTCTCATTACCACTCAATGAACTCAAGTGGCTCCCTTTCATTTTAAGATCAAATTATTAAAAATCTCTCTTGGTCATTCAAAGACCTTCATATTCTTTTCCTACTCCCAACACCTATCTATCCTCATTTTACCTTATGCCTCTATTTGAAGTCCTTATTCTATAGGAAACCTTTCCTAACATCCCATAGTTCTAGTGCCTTCCCTCTATAATCTTTAATTCATCTTACATTTAGCTTATTTTATATAGTTGTTTATATGTGTCTCCATTTTAAACAGTGATTGCCCTGAGAGCAGGGTCTGCTTTTTTTGTCTTTTTTGTAATTCCTGAGTACCACACATAGTCTATACTTAAGAAATGTTTGCTAATTGACATAAATTTGGAACAACTGGAAAATTATTTTGGAGATAAAAAAAGAAGGAAAGGACCAACTGTTTTTTAAAAAAAGAAATCTTTAAAAAATTGCAATTAGTTTATAACCTAATGAAAGTGTTTTTCTTTTTTTAAAGGAGAAAAAAACAGGGGGTGGCTAGGTGGCACAGTAGATAGAGCACCAGCCCTGGAGTCAGGAGTACTTGAGTTCAAATCCACTCTCAGACACTTAGACACTTAATAATTACTTAGTTTTGTGGCCTTGGGCAAGCCACTTAACCCCATTGCCTTGCAAAACCCAAAGAGAGAGAGAGAGAGAGAGAGAGAGAGAGAGAGAGAGAGAGAGAGAGAGAGAACAAAAGCAGCAGAAACAAAACAAAATGAAACAGTTCTGGATTTGTGATTTCATCCATAAAGAGACATTCTGGATTGCAAACCCTCTCTGCCTATGCATACAAGCAAAATTAATCTCTTAAAATTGAAGGTTTGATTTGGCCCATGATCATGCAATGAACATGTATTAGAGGCAGTATGGATTTCTTTCCACTATTCACTAAGCCATTGTGACCTCCATAGAGATTAGACCATAAAGATACATATTTGCTTTCTTATAAGAATTCTATTTCTGGTTTACCCAATTTTTTTGCAAGGCAATGGGATTAAGTGGCTTGCCCAAGGCCACACAGCTAGGTAATTAATAAGTGTCTGAGGTCACATTTGAATTCAGGTACTCCTGACTCCAGGGCTGGTGCTCTATCCGTTACACCACCTAAGCTGCCCCTTGTTTACCCAATTTTGAAGAAGATATTTTTCATAAAGTAATTATAAATATGTTCAATTTATTTTGAAATGTTTGAAAATTTTCTTACTTATTTAGCTAAAAATTACTGAATGTAGAAGGTTTCACACCTCCTTTGGGGTGAGTTTATGAGAATCAGGTAAAAGAATGAGAACAAAACATAATGTTTGCATTATGAGAGGTTTCATATGCATATATGCATTGTGTAAATAAGTGTAGTTTAATATGAAGAATGTAAGATCTGGAGACAGAGGACATGAATTTTAGTACTTACACAGTGACTTATGGAAACTTAGCCAAATCAAATCCTTTGACTGGGCCTTCTTTTCTTTTTTTTTTTTTTGTCATTCAAGAAAGATTTCTATTTATTTTGAGTTTTACAATTTTCCCCTAATCTTTTTTCCCTCCTCCCATTGCATAGAAGGCTGTCTGTTAGTATTTACATTATTTCCATGGTATACATTGATCTAAGTTGAATGTGATGAGAGAGAAATAATGCCCTTAAGGAAGAAAAATAAAGTATAAGAGATAGCAAAATTACATAAAAAGATAACAGATTTTTTTTCCTAAGTTAAAGGTAATAGTCCTTGGTCTTTGTTCAAAATCCATGATTCTTTCTCTGGATACAGATGATATTCTCCATCTCAGAGAGCCCAAAAAGTTGACCCTGATTGTTGCACTGATGGAATGAGCAAGTTCATCAAAGTTGATAATCACCCCCATGTTGCTGTTAGAGTGTACAGTGTTTTTCTGGTTCTGCTCATCTCACTCAGCATCAGTTCATGCAAATCCCTCCAGGCTTCCCTGAATGCCCATCCCTCCTGGTTTCTAATAGAACAATAGTATTCTATGACATACATATACCACTGTTTGTTAAGCCATTCTGCATTCAAAGGACATTTACTTAATTTCCAATTCTTTGCCACCACAAACAGGGCTGCTATGAATATATTTGTACAAGTAATTTTTTTTACCCATTTTCATCATCCTTCAGGGTATATACCTAGTAGTGGTATTGCTGGATCAAAGGGTATGCACATTTTTGTTGCTCTTTGGGCATAATTCTAAACAGCTCTCCAGAAAGGTTGGATGAGTTCACAGCTCCACCACCAATGTATAAGTGTCCCAGATTTCCCACATCCCTTCCAACATTGATAATTTTCCTTTCTGGTCATATTGGCCAGTCTGAGAGGTGTGAGGTGGTACCTCAGAGATGCTTTAATTTGCATTTCTCTAATAAGCAGTGATTTAGAGCAATTTTCATATGAGGAAATCCATAGTCATATGAAAATTGCTCTAAATCATTACTTATTTTCTTCTATGAAATAAGAAAATTGGAGTAGATATTCTCCTTAACACTTAATTTATGATTCTATGATCCCTAGTGGGATTGCAATAGCTGACTTTTTTTGTTTGACTTTTTGTTTTCAGACGGAAATTCCTCTGCAAATCCCCATAGTCCTCTAAATTCAAAGACAAACTATGGAACTTAAACTCTCCTGAAGAGAAAATATTATCTCCTGGAAATAATAAACATATAATAAAAAATAAACCTTATTATTTCTCTTTCAAAGTGAATTCTTATCAAAAGAATAATCCTGTTCTGGGCACAATAAAAATATTTATCTCCATTCTCTGGGTAGAAAAAAAGTCTCTTGAGATTCAGAAGAATATTCAGACAGTACATGAAAAAAAATAGGAAAAGTAAATAAATAAATTATACAAATGCATTAGCAATGAAATTGAATCTTAAGAATAACCAGACAAAATTAACAAAATTCAGATACATTTTTCTAGTCTATTCTACAGCATATTCCATTGTATGCTCAATAGTCTCCAAATTTATGTCTCCAAATAAATGATTAAAAATCCCCAAATTCTACAATTGTGGGAGAATTATATATAATTTATTATAATTTGTCTAAATAATACAAACAGATATTTGGTAACATGAGTTTTTACCCTTATTTTCTTGAGCAGATCTAGGTTAATGCCATTTTTCATTTTGCAAGCATTTGTGGCACTTTCACTACACGAGAGAAGTTTATGCATTACATAAAACAAATAGGAGAAAAAAGATTAACTTACAGTCAGAAAAGCTGAAACAAGGAATTTAGAAGTATTATTATTTCATTATTCTCTATGTCCAAAAGAACAGTTCAAATGGCTTCATGGTTCATTTTATGAGAAGTTTTCAATGTTTGCCTGTTTATAATAGTTCCTATTCAGATCAATTTTGAAGAGGTTTAAGGTCAGTTAACCAAGCTGCCAAAGGGAGTCACATGACGCCTGTGTGCTGTTTTCCATTTCTTTTTCCTCTTCACAGTGCAGGGGAAAAGTAGCGACAGATGGTTGCTTGCACATGTTATTCTGGAAGGAGCAATCTCAAGAAGAAAAATCCTACTTTACTTTTCTGACTCTGATTCCTGGAATAAAGGAGAAGTTGCCAAGTTCAAATTTTTTAAAGAAAAGAAAAAGATCCACCAATAGAGTTGATTATAGTGCAATCTTTAAATGGGAAAAATATAAACAACCCAAAGGACATATTGAAATTGGAGAAGGAAAAAAAAAGGAAGGGGGAAGAAGAATTAAAATGATAAGTAATCCCCAAGTCAAGATTGATGGGAAATGATGGGGAGGAATTTTAGTTTTACTTCAGACAAATGAAATAAATCATAATATTACTAGCTTGTCTTTATGGTACTTATGCTTTAAAGATATTATCATGTTTATAATTCTGAAATATATGGAAAAATCATTATTTCATTTTTTAGATAGATTCATAAAAGTTTTGAAACTTGACCAAAGTAACAGTAAATAAGGGAGGCATGACTCAAATCTAGATCTTATGACTCCTGGCTCCAGGACTCATTTTGCTATTCCATAGTTGCTTCTTTCACCATGACTAAACAACAGCAACAATAACAGCTCAAACAACAACTAGATCCCACTGATTTTTCTTTTTTAGGACTCAAAAGTAAATCTTTGACTCATAATTGCATTCAGTCTTTTCTTAGGATAATTACTTTAACAAAGAGTTAGGGAATTGTGAATTAATATATTTCTTCCCTATTGTAAATCTGTGGAAAATAAAAACTAGACTTGAGGGTAATTAATAATTTTCAGAAGGAGCTGAGACTAGACAATAGACCAAAACTCAAACTTTTTGCTCTGTTCTTTCAACATACTCCTTTAAGCAACTTTAAAAAGTGCATCAAACCAAACTCTAACTGTGAAAACCAACAAAAAGTCAATTTAGAAAGAAATAAAGAGCTGTTTACAGAAACGGCATGGGGTTTGGCTGAGAGCGTGGCATTGAAGAATTGACACCAGCTGTGGGTCTTGGAGTGGCTGGACATTGGTAAAAGCAGCACAACCACCACCAGGAGTATTCAGTGTCCAAGGACTAGAGGGAGAAGAAAATCTATTCAGAAAGTGTATAGGGAATCTCTTAGTTAGCCCTAACCTGGGTAAAGACCCAGGTACTATTTGGCAACTCAATTTCTGATTATCTAATTCTGGGTCACTATTCTGGGTGGAGAGCAGCTCATCCGGTTGTAAGGAAGCAGGGGCCCTACCTAGGTAAGAATCAGAACATAGTGCAGAAGGGCTAGGGTCAGACCTATCCCCAAATAACATCAATTTGAATGCACTAAAGCTTACAAGCCCTGAAATCTAACTGTTAAAGCACAGGATATTAAAAATCTGAAGACTCGGGCCAAATAAACTATTCCCAGAGGTGAATAGAGTCCAACTCTAACATAAAGTCCAAAGTCAAGAAATAGACTGGGAAAGTGAGCAAAAAGAAAACAAAAAAAAAAGAACCCTAATCATATAAATCTAAAATGACAAAAATTCAGAAGATAATGAGAATATCCGCAAGCAAAATTTCAAAATTTATTGCAGATTGAACACAAGACCAACAAAAATTCTAAGAAGAGTTCAAGAAAGAGATGGGAAAGAACCAAAATAAGATATTAAAAATCAAATAAAGTTAGGAGAGGAAAAATTAAAAAGAAATGAGCAATGCAAGAAAATTTTGAAAAGAGAATTGGCAGCTTAGTAAAAGAGGTATAAAAATTATTGAAGAAAATAGTATTTTTTTAAAAACTGCTTTTACCAAGAGTGGTAGAGAAAATTCTAAAGAGAGTAAAAATAATTGACCAAGAAAATAAATTGTGGAGAGATAATTTAAGAATTATCAAACTAGAGTGATGTCCAGGCAGGCGCGAGGCGGCGGGCTCGGAGCTGGAGCGGAGGGGCGGGCCTCCGCCGTGGACCTCCCCCAGGTCTGGGCCTTCTGCTTGATGCTGATGCTGACCTGCGCAGGTGCTTCAGACCCCGCGAGGCCGAACCCGGACCCGAGCTTGGAGATCTACAAGAAGCTCTTTGAGGTGAAACGCAAGGACCAGATGAAGGCCTTGAAGAACCTCATTGAGCTGAACGACGTCCACCAGTGGTACAAGATCATCGACATCATGCCCAAGGGCCTCTTCAAGGTGCTGGAGGACTCTCGGGCCGTGCTCCAGGCAGCTGATGTCTTTCCAGATGGGCCTTGCCCAGAGGATGAGAAGCTGAAGGACGCATTCTCTTATGTGGTGGAGAACACCGCCTTCTTTGGCGATGTCACGCTCCGCTTCCCCAAGATCATCCATCACCACTTTGACCGAAATTCCAACTGGAACCACCTCATCCTCTGGGGCATCAGCTTCTGCAACCAAACGGGTGTCTTTGACCAGGGCACCCACTCACAACTTCTGGGTCTGATGGCTCAGGAGCTGGGGATTGATGAGAGATCCCCAGATTATAGGAACCCCTTTACAGCAGACCAGTCTGAGCCCATCCCAGGTTCTGACCCCTTCCAGAAGGCCTTGAAAGAAGAGTAGAGGTGCTGGAGGAAGGAGGAGAAGCAAAAGGAGATCCGAAAGCGCCCCCGAATCTCTCGCACCCAGTCTAAGTTATAGCCCTGGGTTTGCTTCCTGGCAGGTGGGGCGAGGCTTCCAGAAGAGGGGGGCGGCAGCGCTTGAAGGGGGCTCCATTGGATTTAGATACTGCCTCTCACCTCAGGGGGATGGAGGACATCCTGGCCTTTCCCCCAGTGCTGCCCAGGGGTTCCAAACAATGAAGAGAGAGCACCTCGGCCTGAGGCGAGGCCCACTCCCCTCTAGAAGGGCCCGATGCTGCCCCTTTCAAACCCAGGTCCTTAATAAGCCTCCTTCTCTTTGGAGAATCTTTGGCTCTGCCACCCAAAGAAGCAGATGGGACCTCTGTAACTGAAATGATCCAGCTTCAGCCTGGCATACCCTGGCCAAGACAGGGGCATCGGCTGGGCCCCCTGGTACAACCCTGCCTTGCCATGTGAGCCACCCACCCCTCTTGCAAAGACAATAAAATAAGCAAACTCTTTGGATAAAAAAAGGAATTATCAAACTATATCGAAGCTACGATAGAAAAGATTCCAGATATCATATTTCAAGAAATTATAAAGGAAAATTGCCCATATATATCATAGAACCAGATGTCAAAGAAGAAATTGAAAGAATCTACCAGTCATCTCCTAAAAGAGATCCCAAAATGAAAACTCCCAGGAATATTGTAGCCAAATTATAGAGCCTCCAAGACAAAGAGAAATTACTGCCAGAAAGAAATTATTTAAATACTAGGGAACCAGTCAGGATCTCATAAGATTTAATAGTTGCCACCATAAAGGAAAGGAGGACTTGGAATATGACATTTGGTAGGTCTAGCAAAAGTGTTAGGATTACAACTAAGAATAAATTTCCCAGCAAAATGAAATATAAACCAATAGTAGAAAAAATAAAATTTTAATGAAATAGAGGACATTCAAGTATTCCCTTTTGTTCTGCCTGTATATAACATTCTTTATCATAAGTCCATCAAAAAAATTGCTCCCATATTTTTTCCCACAGTTGATACTACTAACTGTATTTCCCTCCATCCTATCCTTTTCCATCCCCCATTTATTCTATTCTCTCTCTCTTCTCTCACCCTGTTCCACTTCAAAAGTGTGTTATATCAGACTACTCTCTTTTACAAACTTCTCTCTCTTCTATCAACCCCCCCCACTCCCCCTTCCTCTTTCTTCCATTCCTTTCCTCTCCTAGTTTCCTCTGGGATAAGATAGATTTCTATACCCATCTATGGTATAGATTTCTATACCAGAAAAACACTGTACACCTTGATGGGCAACTTTGATGGATGTGCTCATTTCATCAGGGACAATTTTGGGGTATCTGTGATGGAGAATACCATCTGTATCCAGAGAAAGAAATGTGAAGTTTGATCAAAGATCAAAGGCTATTACCTTCAATTTCGGGTGGGGGATGTCTCATGTAATTTTGCTATTTCTTTTACTTTATTTTTCTTTCTCTCACATCACATTCAACTTAGTTTAATGTAAAGCATGGAAACAATGTAAAGACTAACAGACTGGGGGTGGGGGGAGGGAAGCAAGAATGGGCGGAAATTGTAAAACTCAAAATAAATAAAATCTTTCTAAAATATTTTATTTTTTCCTCAAGGATATGTTTGTTTGTCTTTTTCCTCTCAACACATTCAATTTTGATCACTGCATAGCAATGAAACAATGTAAAGATTATCAGATTGCCTTCTGTGGAGGGGTGGGGGAAAGAGATGGGAGGGTGGGGAGTGTAAAAATTCAAAACCTTACCAAAAAATGATAGATAGAAACTACTATTGTATATAATTGGAAAACAAATAGAATATTAATTTAAAAAATTAAAGAAGAAAAGACTTTATAACATTCATAAACTATGACTTGTTCAGTCATTCCTCAATTGATGAGCATCCTTCAATTTCCAACTTTTTCCACTGCAAAAAAGAACTGCTTTTAATATTTTTGTACATGTGGATCCTTTCCCATTTATTATGATCTTTTGGGGATGTAGACCTACTACTGATATTACTAGATCAAAGGACAGCCCCAATTCCATTGCCCAATTATTTGGATCAGTTCACAACTCAAAGTCACCAACAGTGCATTAGTGTTCCCAATTTTCCCACATGATCTCCAATAATCATCATTTTCCTTTTTTCTGTCATGTTAGTCAATCTGATAGGTGGTTACTCAGAGTTGTTTTAATTTCTCTAATCAATAATGATTTGGAGCATATTTTCATATGACTATAAATAACTTAATTTCTTCATCTTATAACTGCCTATTCATATTCTTTGACCATTTATCAATTGGAGAATGACATAATCTTTTGTATTTGATTCAGTCCTTTATATATATATATGTATATGTATATATATATATATATATATATATATATATGTAGAAATGAGGCCTTTATCAGAAACATTAGCTGTGAAAATTGTCCCCCAACTTTCTACATACCTTCTTATTTTGACTGCAATGGTTTTGTTTCTGCAAATACTTTTTTCAATTTAATAGTCAAAATCATCCTTTTTGCCATTTATAATGTTATCTATGTCTTGTTTGGTCATAAATTTTCCCCTCTCCCTAGATTGAATAGATAAAGTATTTCTTGTTCTCTTATTTAGTTTATGTCTTTTTTCTATACCCATTTTGACATGATTTTGGTATAGAGTATGAGATGAGAGTCTACACCTAGTTTTGGCCATGCTATTTTCAAATTTCCCCAGTTGTTTTTGTCAAATAGTTCTTACAGTGAGTCTTAAAGACTAGTGTCTTAGGTATATCAAATAGAAGACTTACTGCTGCTTCTTTTGTATCTACCACATTAATCCACTTCTCTGTTTCTTAGCCAGTACTAGACAGTTTTGATGACTATATAATATAGCTTTAGATCTGATAAAGCTAGGCCACTTTCCTTTGCATTTTTTCATTAATTCTCTTGATATTCCTGAACTTTTGTTACTTCTGATGAATTTTGTTACTATGTTTTTTAACTTTGTAAAATACTTTTGTGGTAGTTTGATTGATATGGCACTGAATAAGTAATTTAATTTGGGTAGAATTGTCCTTTTTATTATATTAACTCCACCTAACCATGAGCAATTGACTTTTTTCCAATTGTTTAGACCTGACTTTATTTATGTGCAAAACTATTTTGTAATTATGTTTATATAATTCCTGGGTTTTTCTTGGGAAGTAGATTCCCAAGTATTTTATGTTATCTATGGAATTTCTCTTTTTATTGATTATATATGGAAATGCTGATATTTATGTGGGTTTATTTTACATTCTGTTACTTTGGTAAAGTTCTTGATTGTTTCAAGTAGTGTTTTAGTTGGTTTTCTAGGGTTCTCTAAGCATACCATCATATTATCTACACTGAGTGAAAGTTTTATTTCCTCACTGCCTATTCTAATTCCTTCAATTTATTTTTCTTATTTTATTGCTAAAGCTAACATTTCTAATACAATGTTGAATAGCAGTGGTGATAGTGAACATTCTTATTTCACCCTGGATCTTTGTGGAAAGAAAATTTATTCTGAGATCTATTCTGAAAGTGATTGATGGATTTTTTCCAAGAACTATTTTTCCTTCTCATTCTAGGATATTAGGGCAGTTTTCCAAATAATTTGATAATTTCCTGAAAGAGATTTTCCAGGCTTTCTTTTTTGATCAAGGCTTTCAGATAGATCAACAATTCATAAATTATCTCTTTATCCTCATTACAAATAATGCTTTCTGATGGTTTTAGATAGATAGTACTTATCATTTTATAGAACACTTCATTTCATCTAATGTTTTTAGTAGAAATGGGTGCTTTATGTTGTCAAAGGCTTTTTCAGCATCTATTGAGATGATAAATGATTTCTGTTCATTTTGCTATTGATATGGCCAAATATGTTGATTGTTTTTCTAATATTGAACCATTCCTGGTATAAAACCCTACCTGAAGATAGTGCATTATCCTAATGAAAACTTGTTATAATTTCTTTGCTAAAATTTTATTAAAAATATTCAATCAATATTCATTAGGGAAATTGGTCTATAATTTTCTTTGTTTTGGCTCTTCATGGATTAGGTATCAATCCCATATTGTCATCATAAAAGGAACTGGCAGAACTTCTTCATTTATATCTTTAAATAATTTATATAGCATTGGAATTAATTGTTCCTTAAAGGTTTAGAGAATTCACATGTAAATTGACCTAGTCCTGGAGATTTTTTCTTAGGGATTTTATTGATGGTTTCTTCAATTTCTTTTTCTGAAATTGAGTTATTTAAGTATTTTTTCCACTTCCTTTTATGGGAGAGTTCATCTCATTTATATTTATAGTTATGATTGCTTTCTATTTCACTCCATGCCATCCTTCCCAATTTCCCAATTTATTCTTTTATTTTTCATATCTCCTTAGCCTCCACACTAAAGTTTTTCTTTAGCCTTCCCTTATATTAGTCCTTTCTTCCTTTTTATTTCCCCTTCTTCCCCCTACTTCCCTGTAGGATAGGATAAACTTTTAAAGCCATTTGGGAATGTATACTATTCCTTCTTTGAGCCAATCTGATAAGACTAAGATTTACTCAGGGATCACACTCTCCCTTCTTTTTCTCTTTGTGCCTCTTCATGATGTATTATTTATCCTCTAATGCCTCACTTTCTCCTAATAGTATCCTTCTTTTCATGTCTTAATTGTCTTAAATTTTTCTTGTACCCATACTCTCTGACAAGATAGTCTCATTTTATCTGTCCAGAGAGAAGTACAATTCTAAAAGGTTGATTTATTGATTGATTGGTTGGTTGATTTATAAGCATCATTTATTCATGGTTATTTCATATGCACAGACTCTTCAAATGCACTCCTCTCATCTGTCCTTTTAGAAATACAATTCTCAAGAGCCCTAAGTATCATTAAATTAAAACCAATTTATAACATGCCTTCCTTCCAAGTACCTGCTATAGAAATACAATTATATCATGACCTAAAGTATCACATAGAGCAAAATCACTTCAAATACATTTATATCTAAATCTTCCAAGTAATTCCCTCCAACTTTCCCAGTAGAAATACAATCTTATGAACTAAGATCTGTAAAGCAAAATCACTTCATGATCATTTATACCCACATCCTCTAAATTCCCTCCCTGCAGCTATATTCAACCCTCATGAGCTAAAGTATAATCTGAAGCATCATCATTTTCATAGTCAATCTATATATAAATCTTCTAACTAATCTTCTTTTAACTATCCAGAGAGAAGTCAATTCTCAAGAGTTACAATACTGTCTTCTGGTATAGGGATATATATATATATATATATATATATATATATATATATATATATATATATATTTAATGTTATTGACTAACATTTTTCCTTTTTCTGTTTGCCTTTCTACATATCTCAACTATTATATTTGAAGATCAAATTTTCTGACAGTTCTGGTCTTTCTATCACGTAAGTTGAAAGTCCTCTATTTTATTGAACTTCTATCTTTTCCCCTAAAATAATATGCTGAATTTTACAGGGTAGTTGATTTTTGGGTTGTAATCCAAGGTCCTTTGAATTCTGAAATAGCATGTTCCAAGTCCTATATTGAAGTTGCTAAGTCCTGCATAATACTTACTATGGTTTCTTGATATTTAAATTGCTTCTTTTTGGCTGCTTGCAGTATTTTCTCCTTTAGCTAAGAATTCTGAGATTTGATGACTGTTATATTCCTGTTAGACTAGCTGCTCAGGAAGTGTTAGGTTCTTGCTGACTAGCTTATTCTTACCCAGGGGAATGTTGAAGGGGCAGGAGACAAGGGAGACAAGGATGACAAGTTCTCCTTAAAGTTCTCCTAGCTCTCCAAGATCTCCATTTATTAAACCAAAAACAAGTGCTTAAATATCCTCCCCAGTCCCTGGTCTACTCCCACGGGTCCATTCAACCAGTAAAATAGTGCTCAGGTGCTCGAGGATACCAGGTGATAAAAGTTTACAGTACTTTCACACACAACAGTCCCTTACATGTCCCCCTTTTTTTCTGAAGCAAAATTCCTTAATTCAATTACATAATGAATGCATGAATCCACAGATTTATCCCAGAAGGGGGGTCATAATTTGTGATATTTCCCCTTACTTAACCGTGTGATGATAGATGAGACAAAGATGACAAACTTTTTTCTTTTGCCAACAAAAAACCTTTCAAAGCAATCAAATTCAAAACCCAAACTAAAAGGAGTGACATTTAACACAGGTACTTGTAACTATTTCAGATCTGAATCACACACACGTGCACCCACACACACACACACACACACACACACACAAACAGGGGTTTAGACACTAACACAAACACCAAAACAACTCTCTTATATCACATTTACCAAGTTGAGATTGATACCCTGGCCAGTACCAGATCTCAGAATATAGAAACATTTTCCCACCTCTCCAGGCCAGTAGACATGTGTGAAAATGTCCTATTGATGATTAAATACACATATACACACATAACACACCAAAATATTAGCCATAAGCACAGGATTCATTAGCAGATGAAATCTGAATTTCCCATTCTCAGAAAAAAAAGTCTTCTTCCCCTTTTTTTCTTAACTAATTGACCATGAAGTTTCCCAGTCAATAGCCTAAGACATAGGCATTGTCCAACTCCCCCTCCCCAGACCAGGAAGAAGGCATGGGGGTCCCTTGATTTCTAAAATAAGATTTTTGAGACATAGGTTTGAATTTCAAAGTTCCAAAAAGGAAGATTTCTCTTCTCGCTCCCCCCTCCCTCTGCAGAAGGCAGGAGTGACAAAGAATGATAGAGAACATTTGAAATTACTTGAGTTATTAACAACAGTACAATTAGGAGTTGTTGTATTTTCTGAACAGTAGCCAGCACCATTACAAACTGTGCAATAGCGTGTGACATTTTTACTCTCAACACAGGAAGTACAGTTAGTGTGTATTTCATGGCTTTCTGGTACCAGAGCAAGAGTCATGGTGTACTTGATTGTAGGCTAGAGAGTGAAATTCATTGTGGCTTCTAGAATGAAATTTATTGTAGGCATCAGGGTCAAGGTCAGCATCACCAAGGAGGAGTCTCTGCAGTTGGTTGTAGGTTTAGAGGTTTGAGTCACACTTAGCACAGCCAGACAGGCTGCAGTGGCCAAAAGGAACAGCAAGCAGGTCCCCACATCCAGTTCATGGCACTGGTATGAACTGCTTCTGAGGAAGAAGCTCCAGCCCCTGCGGAGTTGCCAAGGAGAATCCACTTCTCACTGGCTCCTCAATTTGTTACTGGCTCCTTATTTGTTTCTTCTTACTTTCTATTTACACCTCCTTGTTCCAACTTCCTTAAAATCAGCCCCCTGGTAACAATCAACCTGTTACCTCTCTGAAGTCTTCTGCTCTGGGATGTCACCTGGAATTTTTCTTGCTTGTATCTGCTGATCCTTATCCTGGACTCCAGCCAGATAGCTCTGCCTTCGTGTCTGTTTGGGCACCATTTGTTATGTTCCTTGCCGGACGACTTATCCTTACCCAGATGAACACTGAAAAGGTGGGAGACAAAGATGACGAGTTCTCCATAAAGTTCTCCTAGTTCTCTAAAGATCTCCAAGATCTCTATTTATTAAACCAAATAAATTGCTTAAATATCCTCCCCGGTCCCTGGTCCCCTCCCACACCTGTGGCACTCTACAATCAACCAGTAAAATAGTCATCTGTGCTTGAGGACACCAGGTGATGAAAGTTTATAGTACTCCCACACACAACAGTCCCTTACATGCGACAATATTTCCATGAAGATTTATTCTGAGATTTCTTTCTGGAAGTGATTGATGGATTTTTTTTCCAAGTACTATTTTGCCTTCTCATTCTAGTATTTGGAGCAATTTTCCATCATAATTTCCAGAAAGAGATTTTCTAGGATCTCTTTTTTGATCAAGGCTTTTGCATAGACCAATAATTCATAAATTATCTGTCCCCAATCTATTTTCCAGATTGAATATTGTTTCTAAGTGGTACTTTACATTTTCTCATTTTTTTTAGTCTTTTGCTTTTGTTTGATGGATTCTTGGTGTCTCAATGAGTCATTAGTTTCCATTTGTCGAATTCCATTTTTATGGTTTTACTTTCTTCAGCTTGCTTTTTTTTCTCTTTCCAGTTTGTTAATTTTAGTTTTTGATAATTTCCTTCCTTTTCTAGTTATTTGATTTTACTTTTAAAGGAGTTTTCCTTTACCATTTGATCAATTTTACTTTTAAAGGAATTGATTTCTTCAGTCAATTTTTCATAATCCTCCTGCATACTCTCATTTCTTTTCTTCTTTCTCTCTTCTTTGGTTTTTAAAATCCCTTCTTGAGCTATCATAAAATCCTTTTAGGCTTTACGTGTAGATATTTTGCCATTGCTTTCCTCTTCAGGGATGGGCATATTTATCATCTCTATCAGAATTGTAGCTATCTATGCTTGGTGCCTTTTTTATTGTTTATTTATTTTTTGCTCATTTTGATAGTAAGCTCTACTCCTGGGACACAGGGAACATAGTCCCAAGCTTTTTCTGCTGGGACCAGGATCATAACTCTAGCTTTCCACTTGCCTATGGCATCACCTTGGCAGTACTTTGTTCCCTCCTTTAAGGTAACCCTGACTTTCCTCTTGCTTATGTCATTGCCTATGCAGCAGTTTGCTCTTGTGCTCAGGCAGCTCCACCCAGTCCTATCTACTGTACTAGCATTCTCAGGGTTTGAACTTTTCTTCTAAACTGGGGTTGGGACAATCACTGCTGGCCTGCTGCAACACTGGCTTGTTGAGTCTTGGTTGAACTGTAGCTAAGAGCTGCCAGCTGGTTTTTTCAGTTCTCCTACATAAACTGGGCTTTACTCCCCTTTTACTAGGTAAGGCAGACCTTTACTAAAGTTCCCTCACAGTTTCCTGGATTGAGAATTTGTTTTACTCTTTTTTTTGGGGGGGGGGGATATCTGTGGTTTTTAGGGTCTATGTAGAGGTTTTATTTAGTCATTTTAGGAAAAGCTCCAGGAAATATCTATTCCACATAGCCATCTTGGTTATACCCTGGAAATCATGAAGCAAATTCTAAAAATAAAAGAGAAGGAAATAACAGCAATATTCTCAAAGATCATTTACTTTAATTTATATTAGAAATGCTGGATTGGTTGAATATTAGGAAACCTTTAATTATAATTGATCGTATCAATAAGAAAAAAAAAGAAAAGTATCGTTATATTCATAGATGCTGAAAATCATTTGACAAAATACAATACTCATTTCTACTAAAAACCCTAGAAAAATATGAAAAATAGAACTTTTATTAAAATTAAAAATAGTTACCTACTTAAAATCAAGATCAACTATTATATGTAATGGGCAATATTAGAAGTCTTTCCATTAAGATCAGGGATGAGGCAAGATTGTCAATTGTCACCATTATAATTCAATATTATGCTAAAATATTCCAGTTATAGTAGTAAGATATGAAAAAGAAATTGAAGGAATAAAAATAGACAATGAGGGAACAAAGTTATCACTTTTACAGTTAATATACACATATATAAATATGTATATATAATATACTTAGAGAAACTTATAAAATTAACTTAAATTAAAAATTAACAGTTTTACAAAAGTCTGCAGGATGTGAAATAAGCCCATATGAATCATGAATAGTTCTATTTTTTTAACCAACACAACTCACAGGCAGAACTAGAAAGAGAAATTCCATTTAAAATAAGTGAGACCAGTAAAAATATTTGGGAATCTATCCACTTAAGCAAATACAGAAACCACATGAACACAATTGCCACACTTATACAAATTAAGACAGATCTAAACAATTGCAGAATTATTCATTGCTCATGGGCCAGCATAATAACTGCCAGGACAACATAAAAACAGCTGACTGGAAGTAGTCATTAATACACTCTGGCACTGGATAAAAAATTGTTTTGTGACAGTATTCTGGCACGAGTGTCCCTCCTGGGAGGACATAGGGTTCCCCTGTTGATTTTTGCTTTGTACTATTGATCTCATAGTGCTATATTTTCCCAATGTAGACACAGCTACCAACAGGTTAAATCCTTGTGAAAGTATTCAATTTATATTTAAAGGAAGACTTTTGGACCAGTCAGAAATGTAAAGAGAAAATGTTTTAATGAGTTAGGAAGTTGAGAATAGTATGTAAAACAATGGAACTTAATTCAATGTAAAATTTTATCAGCAAACAAGGGGAAAGAGAGGGAAAATGAAAAGGGAAGAAGGGAACCTGTTAAACAATTCAGACACAAATACCAACTGTGTATAACTTGTGTAAACTCAGTACTGCATTGAGGAGTACAGATATGATCCATTTAGTTAGAAAGTACCCCTCTTAGAAAGATGAGTTGTCTTGACTCCAGGTAAGGCACTCTTTCCACTATGCCACCTAGCCACTAGAAACAGAAAAAAGAAAATTACAAAGCTCTCCATCCATCAATGCTTAGTTTACCCTGAGCATGTACTATCAACAGTTTCTTTTCTTATGAACTGTAAATTATAGTCATGTTAAAGAGATTCAGTAAGGAATTACTGAAGTAGGGTCCTAAGAACTAGGTTACCAAGGAAAATGAGCATATCACAATGATTTACAGGGAAGAGTAAGCAGTGGAGGGTAGCACAATGTTGAAAAAGATTTACCAGGAAAGGATAGAAAACCCAGCTGGGAGTCAGAAGAGGAAAGAAGGTTGTATAGAAGCAATAACCTTGGGGAGTTGAATGCCATAGCATTTAAGCAGGTACTAGGAAGGATGGAAAGTTTTTCCAAATGCTTAGAGGATGATGCCTGAGAGAATATTCTAGGCATGTATGAGACAGTAGCAAAGGAGTAGAGGGAATAATGGCTATTTAGTCATTTTCAATCATCTCTGTGACTCTTTGTGACTCCATTTGGGGTTTACGTGGCAAAATAAATGTTTACTTTTTTTACAGATGAGGAAGCTGAAGCAGATAGGGTTAAGTGACTTACCCAAGTCACACATGTATTAAGTATCTGGGGCTGGATTTAAACTTAGGTCTTTTCTAGATCTGTTATTCTAGCTCTGTTATTCCCAACTGTAGGTCTGTGATACCTAACTGCCCCAAGGAGGGGGCCAGGGGAGTAAGCAGAACAAATTTAAGAATTAACAAAAATTGTGTCTTGAAAGCAGTTTTAGGATGAATTTAAATTCTAAGACAGATTTTGATCACCTTTGATCAGAAGAATAACAAAAGAATTATATATTAGAACAACATTCTGATAATCAGTTGTGTGATTATGATGTCACTTTAATAGTTCATCTTGCCTTCCAAGCATAGTATGTAAACATTACATGTGGGAATGATGGACCTAACCCTGGTTCTTTTTTCATAGGAAAATGTTTTGCCTATCAGAGGCAATTACTATTGCAGTATGTAGGGAAGAATTATGAGAGCCACAAGGCCATTCATAATGATTATTAGTCTTCATTACAATATTACCCTCCACATTTTTAATAGTCCAACCATATTTGTCTACTTGCTATCTGTCCTCTCATAGTATTCAATCTGTCATGTGTGTCTTTGCCCTCACTATTCCCCCATTCCTAGAATTTTCTCTTCCTCTAATTATTAGAATTTCTAGATTCCCTCAAAACTGTAGGGGTTTCCATGTTTCCTTATTTGCTAGTGTTTTTGTGTCTAAGTTTACTTTCTATCCACTCTGATTATATCTTGTATAATGACTATTAATAGATATGTTGTCTTATTAGAATGGAAGTTCTTTGATGAAAGGGACAGTCTTTACTTTTTCATCTTATCAAGCTCCCATCCTTATCATAGTGGCTTACATATGCAATTACTTATTAAATAGTTTTAAACTAATGGATTTATGAGTTCTTTATTCTCTGGCAAGCAGTCATTTTTCCAATGAGCAATAATCATGCTTTAGAGAAACCTCATTGGCCAAAACTGCCACTGCACAAAACTCATGTAGTCAATTTTTGTAAAGATGTACAATGTTGAAAAACATTGATATATTTCTTATAATTGCCATCCAATAATTTAATAATTTACAATAGTCTATCACATATAATTTTTCTAATATTCAGTACAGAGCCTTAACATCCTTTTCTTTCTACTAGAAAATGCCTGAAATATTTTTGAGACCTTCCTAGCTATTGAATTTGATAACAATGATTCCCTCAGGAATGATTTACAAGTACCTCTTTCTTTGCTACTATAGAAATGTTCAGGTGCATAATCATTAAAGGACACATAAGGCTGGCAGTTAAGCTCCATATAGCTTGCGATTGCCTCTTTATGTACCCACTGACAATGAGAAAGAGACAACTTGGTAATAAAATTCTTGTCACATGAGAAAAGCCACAACTCTCTTCCTCTCAACTACTTTGAGAGGTTTCCACTTTGGAGTAATCCAGTTAACTGTTAAAACATTATCAAAGTGAACACAGAGCTATTTCTGTCATGCTATGTATTAGTATTATATGGCTCTGGACTTCCCTCTACTATCTACTTCAGTGTCTACTGTTTCTTAAAGTGATTCTGTGTAAACACCTGGAATTCCATGTAAAGGAGCCTAGCCAAAGCTACTGTATCCTTGCCCTAATGCCCTGAATATGATCACAGTAACTAAAACTCTTGTTATTTGTAACAAAATTTTAAAAATACATTTCCCTGTGAGTATTCTTGTAGTACAGAAGAATGTGCTTAAAACTAATGGTTAAGCCATTGATACAATGTCCTAGTGATTAAAGACTTTGTATAAGTGGATAAGAACTTTGTCATTTGGATTCTGGTAAAGTCAAGTGAGTTGGGCCAGTTCCAAAGACATTGAGATCTGATAATGGAAATGAAATGAGATACTCACAAGTTACTCAGTGGTTAATAAGAGGTTTATTTAGCCAAAACAAGAAAGGATACTGAACAAGGATACAGCACTTAGCTATTGTAATTGCAGTTAGCCTCATCTCCTTTTGGAAACAAGATGAGTCAGCAGAGTAGAGTATGACTATTTGAGAAGTCTTGGTATGACCAAAAAATTTAAAAGGTCCTTATTCCATGTGGGTGGACCTTTTTATGCCCCAGGGTGACCAGGAAACCTTATCAACATATTCTGAGGCTACAATGAAGCTGAATTAATGGTTAGGTTTTTTGAGTCTTAATCCCCTAGGCCAGTCAAGTCAAGGGGACAGTTTCCTTCTCTTTGATTGACTAGTTCTCTTCTATCCAGGCAGGCCCCAACTTTTTTTAGCCCCTGACCATTGCCCAGTATTGAGTATGGATGAAAATCCTTTTCAATCTGTTTTTGAGGTTCTTTTCTATGGCTAGGTATTTTATATATGTCCAGTGTTTTAGTTTACTGGTCATTTCTGTAGTTGCTCATACTCTTTTCAGGAAGATGTTCTCTTATAGGGAGGATATGTTCACAAATATGAATGATGAAAGTATACACCCAGGCCATCTGCTATGATCAAACATGGGACATGAGAATGATAACAATGAGGATTAAGATAACTAACAAAGTTTATCTCTGTTACTTAACTAAGGAATAATATATTCCTTGTCTGAAGTTTATCTCTTGGCTTTTGGCCACATATTCACCATGTCTTCTTACCTCCATATCACTCTTACCTGAATACTTTCTTCCTCTCAGCAGGGGAATCTTTATGTGGATAGAAACAAACTATAAAGCAAATATTTCCCAATAACTTGTTTTTCCTAATTATAGTTTTGATGTTATCTATTCCTTGATTTTCCCCCCAGGAGTTTAGCAAGAGTATCAGTGGGTAGTATGTTCCCTCCCTTATATAGATAAACTCTTCAATCTTCACCACCAGACTCATACTCCAGAGAAGTAGCAATATAACATATAGTTTCACTTTCCTTAATCTGGTTCTAATATTCCTTCTATTGCAACCATCATTTGTCTTTATGAGTTAACTCTAACTTGGCCCAGATTTATCCAATCCATATAAGTGGGAATACAATTTTAAAGAGTAGTATTTTTGTATTGCTTTTGGAAAAAACTTCTATCCCATAAGGCCACTATGTCCAGTCTAACTATTCTCAAAGTGGAAGTCACTCAAAAGAAAAATGTACACACACACACACACATACACACACACACACACATCCCTGAGAAGACCATTCTTCTTCATTTTTAGTTTTACTGTTCAAAAATATTTGTGTGAGTATACCATTAGCCTTGAAGAGCTGATGAGAGTTTAGGTTAATAACCATTTGAATGAGAATTGTCAGTCCATTTCTTGTTATTTCCTGGTGATACTTTGTCCAGTTTTGCACATATTTGGTGATGAATTGCATTCTTTTAGCCAAAAATATTGTTCTTTCTTAATTTTCAAAGAAGAGCAATGACATCAAAATATTGGAATCAGGGTACAGAGTGTGTTCAGCTATGGTGGATCAGACCAATATGAGTTTGAGAAGGCATAAACACAGATTAGAGTGAAAGTGACTGGATTTGTGCAGTTTATATTTCCTTTGTTCTTCCATAATTCTATTCTGCTCATGGAGTACAGGGCCATCCTTGATGCAGACATGCCATGCTATGCCAGCATTTCACACATCTCACAGTTAATAATATTGTTCTGTAGAGATACCTGAAGAGTATCCTTATATAGTTCTTCTGACCACCCTGTGAGTGCTTATTTTGTGAGGGATCTCTGTAAAATTGCCTTTTGAGGGGCAGCTAGGTGGCGCAGTGGATAGAGCACTGGCCCTGGAGTCAGGAGTACCTGAGTTCAAATTTGACCTCAGACACTTAATAATTACCTAGCTGTGTGGCCTTGGGCAGGCCACTTAACCCTGTTGCCTTGCAAAAAAACAAACAAACAAACAACTAAAAAAACTTGTCTTTTGACTAAGTACACATTTGATATTCAAACTATGTGACCAGTCCATCAGAACCGTGTTCTCTGCAATAGAGTTTAAATGCTTGGCAATTCAGTTCTAGAGACAGCCTCAGGGTCTGTTATTTATCTAGCCAGATCATCTTCGGATCTTATTGAGAATATTCAAGTAGAAGTAGTTCAATTTTTCTGGCATGGTGCTGATAGGTTTCATAGACATACATCAATGTATTCAGCACTAAGGTTCTGTAGACTTTTAATTTGATATGCAGCAGATACCTCTTTTTCCCCACATTTCTTTCTCTCAGAGACTCCCAAATGATGAACTAACTATGGCAAAACATGCATCATTTTCATCATCATGAGCATCTACAGTGCTCTCATGTTTTCTCAGTCACCTATGGAACAAAGCAGGGTTGTATACTTTCTCCCATGCTCTTCAGCATGATGATTTCTGAAATTATCAGATGCCTTCAACAAGGATGAAAATGGCATTAAGATAAGCTTTTATACTAATGATAAATTATCTAACTTGAAAAAGTTGCAAGCAAAGACCAACACAGAAAAGGAGGTAAAGTGTGATTTCTTTTTTTTCCCTGATGATTATGTACTCAATGCAATATTTGAGGTTGAATTGCTAACTTTGTCATGACAATGAATACCAAGAAAACAGAGATCTCCCACCAGCCCACACCGAACCACCTTGTGTTGCTTATGGAATTGGGTATACTTTCCAAGGCTGTCCAGATATATTAATTTCATATGGAAGGACAATGATGATGATGGGTGTGAGGAATGTAGGGTGTTGGTATTCACAGGATGTGGAGGAGGGTCTTTAGGGAATCCGTTAATAAGGGGGAATGGTCCAGCCAATCACAAAACTGGGAAAATTTTCCTAATCCTATTCCAGAGATGGTAAACCCAAGACCAGTTCTCAACTGGTCAAGAGTGACCTAGAGATCTTGACCTAATGCAACTGAGTTTGTGCAATTAGGTAATTGAATATTATCCCACACACCCCCTGTGACGATTGAGGTTCATCAGCATATTGTGCATCCTATGATGGGGGGCTCATATTAGGAACATGTCATGGAATGGGTGGACCTCTTAGATTGTAATTCAAACTCTGAGAGCCTATGATAATGCAAAAGGGTAGGGAAATAGTTTCTGAAGACCATAAATTACCTGATGTTCAAATACTACCTCCTGCCTCACACCAGGTGAGGTACCCATATCCTGCAGGATTTGTGAATAAAAATCTACAATTTTCTCTCACTCTAGCAGGTTTTTCTTTCATTCATTTATATCAATTTGGAAGCTTGGGTCAGAGATCCACAGAACCCACTTGAGGAAGGAGCACTCATAGTTTGATTTCAAGCCAGATCCCTGTTTCTTTTCCAAGGTTCTCTTGGGTGGATCTTTGAATGGACCTGAAACACCCCTGGATTGACAGGGAGAGTGACAGAAAATTGTGGAAATGACCCAGAAAGGGAGGGGAACTTCAGTTTTTTACCTTTCAAGGGTGAGAAGACCTCATTCTATATAATTCCAGAGAGGGAAGATCCTAGATGGGAGGCCAATGGGACAAAAAAAGGTGCGGGGCAGGGGGAGGTGGGGAGAAGAGACCCCTCCCTATCACCCAAAGAGAGGTTCTTTGGGTAGGAAATTAGCTAGCTGGGAGTTCAGAAAAAAAGTAACAAGGTACCTTTAAACAAAGAGGAGGTAGAATTTGCAGCATGCTGGATAACTGTATATACGAAATCATTTCTAAATAAGTTAGAAAGAGATAAGAAACATAGGTGGGTTCCTCTGGCACTATTGCCTCTGCCCTACCCCCACCTCCTGATTCTCAGTCTACTCCAAGTTCTCCAACTGCTCCTGGAGAGGAGGAGGCTAACAGTAGAGCCCAAGAAGAAAGGGTACATTCAGAGAAAGGAGAAAAGCCAAAGGGAAAGAAAGGGAAATGAAGTGGACAGAATGAATGTTTTAAATGAGGTAGAGCAGGACATTTTAAAAGAGGAGGAGAGGAGGCACAGATCATGCCCCTCCTGACATTTGACTAGGAAACTCAGGGTCTCTTGTTCCTCAAGCCCAAACAAGAGCTCCTGGGAAACCTGGAGGTTGGGGACTCTAGAGAAATGTGTGTGTTCTGTCCTGTCTTGTGTAAATGTATTGAGTATTTCTGGGTCTGATGACCCAGCTTCTTTTAAAAGAGGGATAACTGGGAGCTGGGCAGAGGAGTTTCAGAATGTGGGAGAAGGAAATAGTTGTGAAGTGCCCCCATGTGGAAATCAGCCCCTCCCTCACTGAGTCAGTGGCAGCTGTTCTGGTGTGTAGAGGTAAAGAGAAAAGGGGAGAGGAATTCTTAAAGAGAAAAAGCTATGGTTTGGGCAGAGTTTAGAAGAGTTTAAGAGAAGAACCTTTAAGGGAATGATTGAGAAGTTATAGGAGGGAAGATTTTTTTATCCTTATGAGTGTCTGAGAAAGATCCCATGCTTTCTCCCTGGGGTGGGGGAAGGGGGTGGTGAGTTGGCATGTGGAGGTCTTGATCCCCATCCACCATCTTGTTAAGACTTGAACCCTAGACTGAGTCTACCTAAGTGCCCCACCCACATGTGGATGGAGGGGGTGGGGGATAGACAGGAGAGCTCCAGTACTTCAGTCTTAAAGGGAAAGAGATTCCTCCACAGGTGGGATATGTAATTGGGAAAGAAAAAAAAAAATATATATATAAGATCCAGGGGTTAAGAGACTCTTTTATTGAAAGGAAATCACAATTAATGAATATCTGCTGGCCATATGGCCCAAGTGATGACTCTCATTGTTTTTAAAGTTTTTGAACTGGAGTTTTGGGAAGCATGCTGAGGGTTTTAAAAGAAGGATACTAGTGCTGTGACATTCTGACAAAATTTGTACGGAATGGGAGGAATTAAATAACCTAGACAGTTAAATTAGTTTGGGATTATAAGCTATTTTAAAACTATTGTAACTTTTGCAAGGAGTTAAGTGGTTTGGGATTTTAAACTTTGCAGTATGCTGTAACAACTTTGAACCCAAAGAAAAGTGGTATTGTGTTACTATGAAAAGAAATACCTAGGTTGTCAGGGATGTTTACTGATTTCTTTTGGAAAAAAAAAAACCTCTAATTCATTTTAATGTTAAGCTTAATAATGCTAACAATTGCATTTTTTTATTTTGGATAAAGCTTTTGGAATGTAAGTGCTAGATTCTGTGTATAAGGTACTCTAAAATTTTTATCAAACTAAACTGTTGGGAAGTTTAGTTGTAATTGCATTGGGGTTTTAAATTTATAATATGTATGAGACTGGATTCTGAGAATCTTGGTAAAGAGACAAAAGTATAAAGATCATGAGATATTCATTTTGCTCTTATTCTAAGGGAAATGAGATGTTTAAATAAGAATCTTATGATTAATATATTAACAATGAATGCTTAATTTTAAAGAAGTCAAGAAAGTGGACTTCTCTCTTGGTAACTTCAGAGAGCTGATATGGGGGTTCTGACTAATACTGTAAGGTAACTTATTGATGAATAAAATATATTTATTAGTAACTGCAAAGAGATTATATTTGCAATATTTAGTCATCTATTTTGAATATGTTTTTAAAAACTATATTGTTAAAGCCTAGGATTAATGTGATTGCTTTGAAGGACAATAAAGGAAATATCAAAAAGTATGGCCCTTTCCAGGATAAAACTGTTGGTTCATGAGTAATATAATAATGGAAGGATTGCTTTGTCCAATCTAGTAATTTGTATGTTACTCTTATTGCTGTTCTGTTATATTGAAATTAATAACCCATGTTGGAAATTTGAATCTACCTATGATATTCTAATGGTTTTACAGAAGTCTGAAAACTAATTCATATGTTAGGGGGCAGCTAGGTGGTGAAGAAGATAGAGTACCAGGCCCTGGAGTCAGGAGACCTGAGTTTGGATCGGCCTCAGACACTTGGTGATTGCCTAGCTGTGAGACCTTGGACAAATCACTTGACCCCAATTGCCCTGCCAAAATAAAAATAACCATTTGTATGTTGAGGATGGCTAACAACTAAACAAGTTTATGTATAGAAGTTTCTAGTTATATAAGTGAATTGGTAATATTTTGGATTTGTATATATACTCCAAAGCTGTGGCTGTTTTGCTTCAAAGTAAAAGCACTATGTAATATGAGAAAGATATGAACACAAGATAATTTGAGATTTTTCTGTGCAATTTCTTGGTCAAAGGAGGCATTTATTTGTTGTAAGATACAACAGGCTAGAAGGGGGTTTCTCTGGACAGGGGGAATCTGATAGGCTATCTTTATAAAGAGATGGAGTAGATATGATTTCAGACAAAGGGATATCTCTAGCAAGAAGGAGGAGATGAGGCCTGTAGGGCCAGTCATAGAATACCTGGTTTTAGGCAAAGACCCATGAAAGATACTCAGAACTTTAGGTATGGTTTCATTAATTGAGATCCTGTTAAGATTATAACTGGAATTTAGTGAATAGTATTTACTGGAAGTTCTAACCAGGTAAAACAACTATTTTAGATCACGGGACTTTTAATCACTTTTCTCTTATATCAGATACCAGGATGGTCAACAAAAGGAAATGCTACTGGGTAAATGTCATGTTCTTAGAGCCAAGGAAACCAGTGGGCTAAAGATGTCGGGTTACAGGGGCGGCTTCTCTGTATGGCCCCAGGTTAGACCCTTTTGACTTGAGTTCCCCAAAATGACATTTGGATAATGTCTCAACTGGAAGAATAAATCTGGCCTAAGACATTTGAATTACCCATATGACCTCTGCCTGGACACTGACATTCAATATTTATATCTATAAAGGAATTTTCCTTTAATGTCCTGGATCTTTATAATTAGTTACTAAGCAACCAGAAAAAGAAGTTTTAGGTGAATTGAATCTAATAGCCAGAGATGGGTTAAGTGTTTGGCTCCGACACCTGCTATCAGTTGCATGTTAAGAAAGGAATTAAGTTTCCTTAGTTTTTGTGTTAGAGGGAATATTTAGGTAAGGAGAAGAAAGGAAAATTCTTAGGATAATTACAGTTTCAAGTTATATTTTAAGGAGAGGAATGTGAGTTAGAGAAGTACACCAGGAAAAGGAAAATATGGGAATATTTTGAAAAAAAAATTCAATTTGGTTAAGTATGTTTGAATCATTATTGTAATGAGAGCAAAGGTTAACACTGTTTTATTTTAAACCAAATGCTGGGTAATCTTAGAACAAAGATGACTGTTGAATGTACATGTTACAAGCTTGAGTCAATGTGATCATTCTCATTGAGAGAATGGAAGTTTATTGTGTTAAAGGTGAAGTATGTGTGTCAATATGGCAATAAGGCAAAATGTAAATTGCAATAAGTTCCAGAATCTCATTGTTTTGTGATGGAAGCATGGGTTTTGATCTGAATAAGATGTTAAGCAATTTCTTTATCAGAAGACAAGGTCTCAACTAGTCACCAAGGTTGGAGAGGAATTTTTGGAACAGATTCAGAAGATGCAGAAGGACATTGGATGCCTCCAGGGGAGAAGAGAAGAGAAGAGAAGAGAGGAAAGACACTGGACCTGTTCATCTCTACCATCTCTCGCCTATGTATTCATTGTTTATCTGTAACTTCCCTTTGACTCTGTAACTGTGACACCACTATTTATGCCCTTCTTCTTATGGAAAGGAGGAGAGGAGGCAGGATGAAAATGTTCTCCATTGAGAAAGAAAGATGGAGATTATTGGGTGGCATGATTATATCACATGAGTCTGTATATCCTATCTAGGGAAAGTCCTATCTCTGATTTAGACAATGGGGTATTAGTAAAGGTGGGAGGAGAATCTACATGACAAAAGTCAATGCCCAGTCTTTTGGTGTGGCTAACTGTTGTACTTTCAGTAGTTCACAGAAGTTTGAGAATTGGTCTTGGGTGACAGTACCCCTAGGTCTGGCCTAGATTCTCAGTCCCTGGTCAGAGAGGTGTACTATGGCACAGTATTCTGATCTGGAGGAGAGAACACCAGCGACCTATGACTGAGTCAGTTCAGGATGATTATTGCTTACACCAGTCTGGCAGGATATTTTCCTAGGGAGTAGTAAATATCTGGACATGTTCAGAAGCAGGGTACATATATTCTGGACTGTACAACTTAGAGATAGGTGGCCTCAGACTCATGTGACATTAATGATGGTACCTGGATCCCTTGTAAAGACATGCAAACCAGGGCATTTGTTAATGGAAACTGTCATTATAAATTAGTATGGACTTGCAAGGAAAGTGCTGAAATGGCCATTTGCAAGACAAATAATTTAAGGAACATCTCTAGGTATATTAACTATTCTTGGGGTTGGTCCAATGGCACAAAATCAGGAATCTATTTTGATCAATTTTGGAGTCAGGAAGACCTTTCTAAAGACATTGGCATAAAAACTTGCCAGTGGAAGGAGGTACAGCAATTTTGGAAATGTACCTATTATCATGATGATTATGTGGTTTATATAAGAGGGCCCCTTGGAAGTAAGGAGGAACAGTATTATCTAAATGTTAGAAACTATATTCCTGAGAGACCAGCTATCACTAGAGGCTCATTGGATTTGTAGGGCTACTGCTTACACTCAGTTGTCCAACGAGTTGGTCAGGGAGTTGTTATCTAGATTTTAGAACCTGCTGCCTGGGACAGGATAAGAATTGGTGTTATGGAACCCCAGTTTGATATCCTGAATAGACTAATAAGACTCCAAGCTCTAGTGGAAAAATTACCAATAACACAGCTAAGGCCTTGGACTTACTGGCTGGCCAAGTCATGCTAACAAGAGAGGCAATTATTCAGCACAGATTGGTATTAGACTACCTGTTGCTGAAGGAGGAGGAGTCTGTGTTACACAGAACTTATCAAATTGTTGTCTAAAGATAGATGAAGGAGATAAAGGTGGTAAAGGAGATAACCAGGGATATCAGAAAATTGGCACATGTTCCAATCCAAACCTGGATAAACCCATTTAATATCTCTTGGATGAATTGGTTTACTGGTTCATGGTAGAAACAGTTGTTGGGTATCTTACTATTGACCCTAAGTGGGATAATCCTATTACCTGGGTGTGTCTTCCATGTATGATTCCAGTTAATAACTCAAATAGTACAAAATTCTATCAGTTAATTAGTTCGGGTGTATGGCTCTAATAATGAAGAAGTAAAAATATTGATAGGAAAAGTCAGTAGTCCTATCAAGGATGAGGACTGTGAATCAATTTGAGGAAGACACTGCTGGTGAAATATGAAGACCAAGTTGTTATTAAAAAGAAAAGGGAGGAGTTCGGAGGAATGTAGGGTCTTCACAGGATGTGGAGGGGGGCCCTTAGGGAATCGATTACAAAGGGGTAATGGTCCAGCCAATCACAAACCTGGGAGAATTTTCCTAATCCCATTCCAGAGATGGCAAACTCAAGACCAGTTCTCAATTGGTCAAGAGTGACCTAGAGATCTTGACCTAATGTAATTGAGTTTGTGCAATTAGGTAATTGAATATTATCCCACACATCCCCTGTGACGGTTGGGGTTCATCAGCATATCATGCATCTTATGATGGGGGGATCATATTAGGGACATATCATGGAATGGGTGAACCTCTTAGATTGTAACTCAAACTCTGAGAGCCTATGAAATTCCAAGAGGGAGGGGAAATAGTTTCTGAAGACCATAAATTACCTGATGTTTAAATACTACCTCCTGCCTCACACCAAGGTGAGGTACTCATATCTTGCAGGATTCGTGAATAAAAGTCTACAATTTTCTCTCACTCTAGTAGGTTTTTCTTTCATTCATTTATAACAATGGGTCCCATAGCATCTTACTTGGTTCTGAAATTCTCTAACAAGAGGTATCCACAACTGTTATGGAGTATCATTTTCCATTGCTCATTGGAAGAGAACTAATGTTATCTACCGAACAGTCTGTGCAAACTTGAGGTTTTTGGGGGATATGTTTTTATTATTTTTATCAATCAACCAGTGTTTATTAAGGACCTACTATATTCTGGGCATTGTGCTAAGCACTATAGGTATAAAAAATAACAAAAAATAAGTTGCTGCTCTCAAAGAGTTAAAAAGAGAGATAATATGTAAATAATTAAACATATATACTGAATAAATTGGAGTTAATCAACAGAAAGAAGACAATAGAATTAAGGCAAATAAGAAAAGGCTTCTTGTAGTAAGAATTCGATGGAGACTAGAAGGAAGCCAAGAAGCAGAGATTAGGAGGAACATCATTCAAGACAGTCAATATAAATGCATGGAGTCAGAATAAGGAAGATTTATTTGAGGAACAAGAAAACCAGCATCACTTGATGGTAGAGACAGTGAAGATAAGTAAGGGATAAGAAGATAAGTAATGTAGGAAGGGAACATGTTATAAAGGTATTTGAATATAAAATAGGTTTTCTATTTTATCCCAGAAGTGATAAGGAGGCATCAGAGTGTTCTGAATATGTGTGTGTGACATGGTCGGACATAGGTATTAGTAATATTATTTTGCATGTGAATGCATGACAGGACTTGAGTAAAAGAGATATATGAGACAAGGCGATCAACCTTTACATTACAATATTATTACAATAGTTTATGTTTAAAATGGTGTGGGCTTGTATCAAGGTGGCAGTGAGCAGATTGAAGGGATTAGGTCAGAAATGGTTAATTATGAGAACTGAGTGAATCATACTGACTCCATCTGGTAACTCAGTTTTAGAGCTAGTTTAGTTTCTATTCAATTCTAGATCTAGTCCAAATTCTGTCTTATGAGAAAACTTTACTCATTTGTGGGAACTGGAATTGTTTGAACCTAACCCTGCATTGTTGAGAAACTAGATTACCACTTCCTACTGTTTAGAGAACTTTAAGGAGTTAAGCAATGCTAATCAGAAACCCAGTCAGATCCAAAGACTCATGCAAACATGATCTCAAACAGTCCATATGTCTTATCTGAAAATTGACTCCATATTGATAAATTAATGTTTTCATGTTAATTTAATTGATTACAGATACTTGGGGACTGACATACCTTCTTTTCTGAATTCAGAGAATTGCACCCATTCTCTTTCCCCCTCCTCAACTTGAAAAATCCGTAATATTTCTATCACATAGAAATGGATTTCCTAATGTTGTATTGCTTCCTTTTAATTAATTGATTTAAACTGATTGTCTTTTAATGTATAAAAATCTATCTCCCCCTGTATTTAAGGTCCAGGTTTAAGCCTATAGGAGATTCAACTGTCTCTTTCCAAAATAAATATATCTCTAAGTTAATACTTGTCTTAATTTTTAATAAAAAGAAATACCTGCTGTATTTACATTAAAAATAATTTTTCGGCATGTCAGACATCAAGAAATGTATCTATTAAAAACAAAATCTATGAAATTGATGGTGTATTGATTTCATAGAATGCAGAAAATAGACTTAAAAATGACAATGCAAATTAGAGGAAATCCCTGAATATCTAGCTGAAACCAGTTATGGACCAGTGCCTTTATCCAAGTCCTCTCATCTTCTTTCTCTAATTTAAATATAATTAGTTACTGTGTAAAAATATATGTTTCATAAAGATTTGGTTAACTTTCATCTTACTTCACCAATTTAAATGTAATTAATTACTGAGTAAAATCAGATACTCAAAAAAAGATTTGTTTCAACTTATTTCTATGTTAAAAATATAGGATCAAGAAGGCAAATTAATAGGATTACAAATGATTCTACTAAACTTAAAAGAAACTTAGGAGGTTTGGTCTTTAAGGTTCTTCCTGTGGAAGGAGTTTCCATTTTACTGTTGCATCCAGTTCTTCTTCAAAATCTCCCAACTCCTGATCCTTTGACAACTCTAGAAAGACCTGAAAATGGAGAATAGGGAAAGAAGGTATATACAAAAGGGTAAGAAAAAAGAAATGGTAAGCTGAATGGGAAAAGAATTAAAGCTGCCTGGCAGCATAACATACCTGTTCCAAAGTGGACTGAGAGAGGCTGTATTCCTCTAGGTTGAAGGAACATTTGACTACACAAGAAGAAATTTTATATTAGACTAAATTACATATATTACACTCATTATTGAGAAATCATAGTGTAACATAAATGGCAAATAGAAATCAATCAAGCATCTGGTAGCCAAAGTTTCAGGAGTCAGATATTTAGCTAGCAATCCTTATGTCTCATAGTTTCCTAGAAAGTGAAATCCCAGAGCACCATGTAAAAAGCAAATGCACTAGACACCAAGGTTCTAAATATTATTTTAGACTAAGGACCAATTAGACAAATTCATTAGAAATTCTGCCAAGGAAATAGACACACAATTTACTTCCTATTTTAAGGACCTAGTCATCCCAGCCTTAAGCAATAGTATCATCATATTTTTACTCATTCTACCTCTATCCAGTAAAACTCTTGGTAAACCAATCTTGCCATTCTTCTGTTTTCTCAATTCTAATGGCCACTTCCATGCCACTAAAGCTATATTTGACTTAAATTCATACATCTTAGAATTGACTATTTCTCAGTATTGCACCCTGTCAAGAACAAGATCTTTAAAACACTGAAGGAATGGAAAAAATCATTTTATTATCAACTAATATAAATTTAAATAGAATTTATTGTCAGAAAATTCTGATCTCTGAAATGCAGGTAATTTATTATATGTGATAAGTTGAGGAAGAAGTGGAACAAAGCCACTGTTAACATATAAGAGATGAAATATTTAAGTTTTATCTAGAGCACATGAAAACTTTGTATAGGATCATAGGTCTTTAGGTAATATGCCACTCTACAGAGAATTATTGCTCACCTTAAACTTATAAGTATATTCACAGAGTTAACTCAAGTCATGGTTATATTCTAATCTAAAATTGTTCCAATGTCCTAAAATTAATCAACTACCACAGTAGATATTTCTTTTATGCTGTAATTTTCCAGTTGTTTATTGTTTTATTTTCTCACAATTCCTACAACATTGATTTCTAGTTCTGATACTTTCTGCTATGTGACTTCATTTTTTGTAACTTGACCTTGAAAAGCAAACTTTTTCCCCCACACAAAGGAAAACAGGAAAATTGGAGTGCAAATGAAAACAGGAATCTTGGCCACAATATGTACAAAATGTTTGGGAAAATAATTTCATATCCCATTTTACCTATTAAAGAATGGTGTAGGTCATTACATACTTATTTTAATTCCCTATATATTTTGGGTTTCAATTATTGATCAGAGAGATTTGTAGCAAATGTTTTCTTCCAGTTAACTATTTCCTTTCTAATTGTCTATATGATTTTGGACAAATCACTTAGTCACTCTATCTTAGTTACATCCACAATAAAATGGTGATAATAATGCATGTATCTACTTCACAGGATACTTTTGAAGAAAATACTTTTAAAAATATTAATGTGAAATATATGAATAGTTTTTAAAAGAAAAAAGGCAAGTGGTAAGCAGTTAAATGAAAATGGTGTTCCAAATAAATAATAATTAAATAAATCCAAATTAAAACTACTTTGCAGTTCTGCTTTACACCTGTCAGCAAAGTTTAAAAAAGAGAAATGACAAATGCTGGAGAATCTATAATAAATAAAAAACAGATAATATCAATGCCTAGTTCATAGATCTATGAAGTAGATCTGATTTTGAAAAACAATTTGTAGTTGTATACAAAAAGTCTCTAAATGGTATATACTTTTTGACCCAGTAATACTACTACAAAATAATCAAAGGAAGAGTAAAAATTTCATATTTACAAATTATTTTATATGAATATAATGGAGTATCATTGTACTATGAAAAATTATGAAGGGGGGATTTTGAGAAAGTAGGAGGATTTGGATGAGCTGATAAAGTGTAGTAAGGAGAAGTGAGAGAATAATTTATATAGTGACTACAACATTGTAAAAGAAAACACAAGATTTATGACTAACAAAATGATAAGCCATAACTCTAAAAAACTATTGATTCTCTTGGCACAGAGGTGATAGACTACAAATATATAATAGGACGTTTTAAGTATGGCAAGTGGGTTCATTTTGTATGAAGATAAACTATTTTTATTTTAGGGGTTAGAATTGAGAGAGGGAGGGAAGTGAAGTAATACTAACAAGAGAAAGAAAGAAAGAAAGAAAGAAAGAAAGAAAGAAAGAAAGAAAGAAAGAAAGAAAGAAAGAAAGAAAGAAAGAAAAAGGAAGGAAAGGAAGGAAGGAAGGAAGGAAGGAAGGAAGGAAGGAAGGAAGGAAGGAAGGAAGGAAGGAAGGAGTGTTGAAAAATTACAAAACTAAACAAGAAAGTAGAAAAGTTTAAAAAGGAGCATTTGCAATGGACTGCTTGTGAAATTTAGTGCAGAACTACAACATTAAAATTTAAATATATAAAAATTATATTCATTTTTGGGAAAAAAAACCTTAAAATGCTTTAGGAATTTTGAGTAATTACTACTACTACTACTACTACTACTACTACTACTACTACTACTACTACTACTACTATTATTACTACTATTATAGCACACTATTGAGTTTTTTTTTCAATTTTGGCATCATTTGCTGTGTACAATATCATTTTCAAAGTTGCTTTTGAAATCTTACCTGCTTCTAATTTGGAAAAGGCTTGAGATAGAGGTTTAACATCTTCCATAGGCAATTTATAAACCATCAAAGAGGAATACCTTAGATGGGGATAAAGAAAAGTTGATTTTAAAGGGATAAATTATCATTTTCTTTCAAATAACAAAACGACTGGAAATAAAATGTCACTTTGAATAAAAAAAAAATTGGTCTTTGGCCTTATATGCTAGCTGTTGTTCAGTTTTGACCAATTCCTCATGACCCCAACTGGAATTTTCTTGGCAGAGATACTGAAATGGTTTGCCATCTCCTTCTCCAGTTCTTTTTACAAATGAAGAAACTGTGGCAACAGTTAAAGTGGATAAAGTGACTTGTTCAGAATCACATATAGCTAGTAAGTGTCTGAGGTCAGATCAGAACTCAAGTTTAGTCTTCCTGATTCAAAATAAGGCAACTATCCACTATGCCACCTAGTTATCTATATATACTAACTAATCACTTCCCTCCCTGTCTCTCACCTCTTAACTCTAAATACAAGCTAACTATATACTAACTACTAACTTCACATTTAGAATTTCATAGGCATTGGGTCTCTCCTTCTTTCCTTTCTAAGATATCTTCCTTACCTTTCCTCCCAACCTGGAGTTTTCACTTGTCTGGTCTTCTTTGAACATCTAAGGTGGATACCCTACCTAGATCTCCTTCCTAGTAAGTACTCTGGGAAATTTTCCCTTGCTCCAAAATTACTAATCCCCTACTCTCTCCCTGCCTATAATCTCCTTTTCTGTTCACTCCCCTCATAAAACCTCACAACTTTTGGTGGGGGAGGGCAGGGGTGGGGAGGTTTTCAAGGCAATGGAGTTAAGTGGTATCCTCAGGGTCACACAGCTAAGTGTGTCTGAGGGTCAAATTTGAACTCTTGTCCTCCTGACTGCAGGGTTAGTGCTCTATCCACTGCGCCACCTAGCTGCCCCCAGCTTATCATTTTGAAACATGATCTGGTATGACTATTTCTAGTCAACAAACTACATTGAAAAACAATGGATTTTTGATGGCTTCTGAGTCAAAATTAGATATGGTTTCAAAAGGCATCAACTGGCTCTGTCTTTCTGTCCGTCTGTCTATCTATCTGTCTCTCTCTTTCCCTCTCTCCCTTGGTGTCATAAGAATGAAAAAAAACTAGGATAAGTCTAAGCCTCCTGATGGGAGAGCTATTTAGCACCAGTGACCCTATTGAACCCAACCAAGTCTACAGGAAACAATGAGCACATGATTCTGCTGTTCTTTTTGGCTCTTGTGTGTTTATTATTTCCTCCCTTTAGGGAAGGAGTTCTAGAAATAGAATGGACTAAACTTGAGACCTGTGAACTCTGAAAGACTGGAAAGGGGTCTAAGTGATGGGAGCAATGCCAGGAGTTTAGGGTAGTTAAGCCTGGGAAGTAACTAAGTCCTGAGTGCCCTAACTGGCCTAGCAGTTGATCAAAGACAACTTATAGAGGAATAGCTCATTTATGCCACATTTGGAAGTGAGTTTGGTGAGGGTAAAGGTGTTGCAGTAAATCTTGTAAATGTGAATCTACTTTCCCCAGGGACTGAGGTGGAATAGAAGAAAAGATGCATCCAGGTGAGAGGGAAATGTCTGTTCTTCTGTTCTTGTTATATCTTTATAATAAAATATTCCCTTGTAAAAGTGAATTATATTACTAATGATACTGAGACCTTGGCAATTGCTATTAAGGAGGTACACAGCAAAATGGGGGATTCAATCAATGACATTAGCCAGACATCCCAAACCACTTTAGATTATTCCCTTGAACTTTGAGGTAGAGATAAAGTCTTGCTCTGGGACCAGATTGATCAGTGAAAGTGAGACACAAAAGCTGAAGACACCAAAGCACATATGGACTATATTTGTTTATTTTTAATTCATGTTCAGTCTTATGCTGTTATGTTAATAATTCTAAATAGATTGTTCAGGTAGTAAAATTACCTGCTAGCTTATTAAAAAATTTTTATTTGACCAGCTCAACTTTTCCTCAACACAATCAATATTTATGTACCTGCTTCATGCGTGACATTGTGCTAAGTGCTAAGGATATGAAAAAGAGGAAAAAGGCATCTCTGCCTTCAAAAAATTTATAACCTACATTCCTTCCTTCAATCAACCAAAAACGAGAATTTGGGAAAGGCACTATTCTAAGAGGTGAGAATACAGCTATAAAAAAGATAAAATTGCCCTCAAAGAGTTTCTATTCTATTCCTCCATTTTCTGACTGCTAAAAGTCACTAGTAGTATGGTTTGCTTAGTAACTAGTCTTTTCAAAGGGAAGACTTATCTGTAACTTTTGCCCTCAGTAATACTACAATCACTTTCTAGAAGTAACAATGTATTTCTTTTTTTATTCCCAGAGGAATTAAACATTCTAGGTCCTAATTTATCTTTTCCTCAGGAATCAAAATGCATTAATATTTTTAGTAAAGTAAAAAAATATTATAGTAAAGCAAGAAAAACTAATGATCTAGTAATTTGCCTCCACAGGAAAAAGTTCCTTACCTTTCTTGACGAGCTGCTCTTGGAAAAAGCTTCAGAATCTCAGCATGTAGAGGCCTTATTTGCCCAGGATCCTTCACTTTTATTTCTAGTAAATAATTCTTGCCAAATTTGCTTTTCAGGTGTTGAATAGAGCCAATGCATCTAGGACCCCCAAAAAATGACACAAAGGAAAGAGAGAATTAAAAACAATATATCTACTAATTAAACTATTGCTATAAATTGCTATTGTTCTTTGGTCTTTAATGGTTAGGGGAAGGGGATGAGGGGAAAGGAAACAAAGTTGCATTATTAAATCAGGCGAGTCAATCCTACAGTTCATAAAATTGAGTAGGGTAGCAGGATACCTCCTCCATAAGAAATACTTTTTTTTTCCCTGCAGTGTTGTTTTTTGCTTGTAAAGTTGTAATGGGACATTCACTCACCGTAGTTGTCCTGACACCATGATAGCCACTCTGTCACACACAGCCTCAGCCTCTGCCATATAATGTGTAGTCAGGATAGCACCACTCTCCTTGTTCTTAAAGGATGCACGAATAGCCTTCCTACAGTGAAGGCAAGAAAATATTTGTAATTACCAAAAGCATACTAATATTTCTTTAAGTTTTGAAAAAAACTGAATTTGTCTGGGAATTCAGAATAGATAAAAGGGGAAATAAGTCCTTAGAAGAAGATGGAAATAAAGAATCAAAAAAGTTATGCTCCTCAGATTCAGAAATTGAAGGAAGGAAAAAAAATCAGAGAGGGATTCTGAGATCAAGCTGAAGTTGGGATTAAAAGAGAAAACAACAAATAAATAAATAGTGAATAAACAAACAAATGAATAAATTTATGGATATATATATAAAAAATCTTGGAGGATTTATTGGAAGTTTAGATGGGTTATTTAACTTTAAATGTAAATTTAGTACGAAATTGATGCTAAATACTGATTTTTTTCCTAGAGTTGATCACTTGGAGTCAATAATGCAATGGAACTTTTAAGGCTTAATCTTAATAGCATAAACTAGAAGATTAAAATCTAACTGGATCTCTTGTGGTTAGGGCCAAGACTTATTATAATTCTTCTCACCATATTTGCTGCTGCCCTTCTGGGTCCATTCCCGTTGATGGTTCATCCAGAAGTACCATGTCAGGATTCCCCAGAATACTCAGTGCAAAAGACAACTGAAATGAAGACAATCACTATTTGTATTTAGGCTTACATTGGTGATACTTAGAAGAACATCAACCACAATACATACCTTTCGGGTAATACCTGATGACAATTGCTTGACTGGAAATTGCATGTATTCCTGAAGTCTGAGAGCATCTGCTAATCTGACAGAAAATACACTGATATATTATCAAGCTCTGTGCCTTTAGTGGACTTTGGGAGAAAGTGCTCACAAAAAATACAGTTATCCTTCCCAAATCTTGGGAGTTAGGCATGCAGCCTGCCCCATCCCCCATCTGGAAAATCCATATAAAATTTTTTGGTACTTCTTTCATACAAGAGAAGAAGTATCAATTATTATGTTAATAAAAGGCAGGATATATTGATTATACATATATTTTACACACATGTACCATCTGTGGCTTCCACAAAACACCCCCCCAAAACTCCTGTTTAATTTCTTATGTTTACCCATGAAGCACGATGGGGCAAGTCATGATTTGGAAGGCATAACTGTAAGTAGAATGGCTGACCATGATTATTGTGGACATCCTAATTCTCAATATCAAAGAATAGTCTTATTTGGGCATAAGAGAGTTCCGGTGTCCCCTGCAATACAGGTCAAATCAGGAGTACTTGCCTGCTTTTGTATGTTCCTTCAGTTAAAAATGTTTTTTACATTTTTAAATGTTTGTATTTTGTATATTATGTTTTTAAATAATTGTTTTTAAATTAAATTCTTGACTCATGGGCAGACAAGCTGAATTTGATCCTTGCTTTGTTGACCTTTGGAATAGATTTTGGGTTTTGAAATTCATTACTTCTCTGGCTTTCAATTTTTAATTTCAATATGCTTTCTTATGACCCAATTTATTTCTTATTTGGTTGTATTGTGCAAATGACCACTGAATTGAGACATAGGAAAGAAGATACAATCCAGGGCTGTGCTGGTAATTATTATTGAGGCTCTCTGGGTGGAATAATATACTGCCTGATAAACTGCATTGTTAACATTTTCCCCTATCACTTTCTCAAATCTATACAGTCAACAAAACAATAAACCAAGGCTTTATTTGCAACATTTTTTGATGTCAAAAGTGTAAATACACTGAAAATTAAAAATTAGCTTTTTAGTTGACTCCATTGCCCCTTTGGTTCTATGCCAACCAGTTTCAGCACTAATGATCCATGATTGGGGGAAATATCATTACAAATTATCTTATTGTATGTAAAAGACTACCCATACTTTTTTGACCCCTCCTAGAAAGGATGAGTATGAGTTTTCTATGTTTCATACCGGGAAATTATAATTGTGGCTTCTTCTTTATCCATCCCTTTCACTGCAGCATACACTTCCAGGTGCTCTTTTACTGTAATGTTTTGCCACAGTGAGTTTTCCTGAGCACAGTAGCCAAGAGATTTAAACATGTCATCTCCTTGTTGACTCATGGGAATACTGCGACTTTTCATTACCACCTACATAATAGAGACCATTTTCAGGTCATACATGTAGAATATATAAACATACACATTTCAGCAATATAATCCATAAAATCTACATCTGAATAAAGATAAGAATAAAACTCTAACAATATAACTATGATAAAAATTAGAGAGAATAATTGCATGAATGTTAGTGTAAGTAAAGGCAGAGAAAATATCTACAGGAAAATGCCTCTTCTCATAGTGTCTCTATTTCATCATAATGGCCACAAGGTCAATGGAACTCTTCTGGGGAGCTGGGATATATATACATATATATATTTATATGTATTTATTGTTATTCAGTCACTTTTAGGCATGCCTGAAGGGAGGGGAAGGAGAAGGAGAAGGGAATAAACATTTATATAGAATCTATTTTGTCAGACACCATGCTAAGTACATTTTTCAAAAGAAACATTATCTCATTTGATCTGCTGCCTAGCTGCCTTCTTGAAGAATTCTATTATTTATTGACTAAGTTCTTAGTTCTAGATCTTGTTTTCTCTGACCCTACTTACCTCACCTTTCTCTGCCTTGTTTTCAAATAGTGAGAAGCTGACTTTCTTATCATTTACTATTAATATGGTCCACCCACCCCCCAAAAATCATCAGTGTGTCCTGCCTCTGCAAAGATGGTTATTCTTGATATTGGATATTCACTACACCGAACTTCCCTCAGGGTATTCATAGCCATTTTCCCTACCTTTTCCCTTCAGATTGACTTTCCTCTCTGACTTGTCTAGCTGCCAACTAAGGTCTGTTTCTGAAAGTTGGGGGGGGGCATACATCCACAACACAGACCATTATTACAATGTATGTAATATCCAACAAAAAGTTGGAGATAAAGAAAAGGATTTTCCTCCCCTTTATAATTCAGTAGCAGCTGCATCATCAGTTAATGAGCCCACCAGTTGTAGAAGTTGACTGGGATAGGAATTGGGTTTATAAAAAGGCATAAAACGGTGTCTCTGTTCTTAAAGTACACACAATATAATTAGGGAGATAGAACAAAAAGATAACACTACAAGATAATATGTGTTAAGTGTCAAATGAGTGGATCTGAATATAAACATACTTGTCAACATCATCTAAGTATGGGCTATAAGGATATTTTTGGTAGCAATATATGGGTAGCTAAGTGGTGTAGTGAATAGAGTACCAGTCTTCAAATCAGGAAGATTCATCTCACTAAGTTCAAGTCTGACCACAAACACATATTGGTTGTATGACCCTGGGCAAATAAGTTCATAAAGAGTCAGTCATGTCTGAAAAATTATTGAATAATAATAAATGCAGATTACACACATATATATATATGTGTATATATATACATATATATATATATATATATATATACACATATACATATATACCTTGTAGCCAATAGGATCTGGACTTTTATCAACTAACCACTTCTAATGGATGGTGGAGGCAATTGATATCACAAGAGAGGAGCAGCTCAGGAACAATTGAGATGGTAGTGAGGTGTATGCATAGAGATCAGAGTGGCACATTCAGGGGTAGCTGCCACAACCAGAAGTAATGATAGCACTTTGAAGAGAAGCTATGGAATGGGTAGGACTAGCCATGAGCTCCAAAGTTTAAAAATGGAGTCATGAAGATAAATCAAACAGGGAATGGATACAACAGGACAGAACCTGTGTCACTGAAACTCCCTGTTTTTCACACTGTCAGTTTTTCCTGCAATTTTCCTTCTCCCTTTTTTCCTTTTCCCAAACCCTAGGGGAAAAATATGCCTGTTCCCCAAATATCCACTTCACAAGATCATGTTTGTCTTTCTCTTTCCCCTGTCTTTTAAGTATGAAAAATGTGGTCTGTGATATTGATCCATGTGTATCCTTGCTCAAACATAGCAGAAAGAGGTCCTGAGGCAGTACCCAAGAGGCAGAATTATAAACATAATTATTTTACTGGAGTGAATTTTCTCTGCCTAGGTACTTGAAATATATAAATAGAATCATTCATTTTTATAACTTCTGCCAAAAGACAGAGAAATTTAGACCTAGATCTTTCTAGGCAAGTAAATATTCAATTTTGCTTAGGGAGACTGTGACCAGCCAACTGGGATTGAGAGGAATTTGAAATACTTTGACCATTTCCTTTTACTATATTTCCTGTAGGTCAATTTGAAAGAAAAAATAATTCAAGTAAAAGAGAACAGCACACTATATAAACAAAGGGGCAAGTTGAGTTATAGCTCTACTTATTTGGAATATAGAGTCATCCCATCTCATTTCTCTGAAAGTCTATGTGTATGTTTGTCTGTGTGTGTGTGTGTGTGTTTGTGTGTGATATAGAAGTTTTAGAATATCAAGGACATATTCTTATCTTTGCCTATCAAAATGATTCTCTTTCTTACAGGTTTAGGCCAGGTTTATGAACACCTTCAATTCTGTTTCCTCAAGCTCATAGATCTCCTTTCTCATTTTTTCCTGTAACATTTGTCTGTATTTCTCCTGGGGCCACATCATGTTCAAATTTACATTTTTCTTGTCTTTAAACATGTTATATCCTCCTTTGTGAGGATAAGGACTTTTTTACTTTTTCTTCTTTATAGATCAAACAGCAAATTTTCTTGAGTGGGAGCTTAATTTATTTGCATGGTGATCTCATATGGCTGTAGTTATCACTTCTATCTCTACATATCTATTTATGATGAAATATAAATTGATTGTCTGAACTGATACTCCCATTGAATATATATAATTATCACCTCATTTTTTGAGCTATATAAAATCAAACTAATTAGTTTTTTACTCAGCTACCTTTGAATACTTTATCATTTCTATCAGTATCATTTTCCCCATATATCCAGATGTAAGACATTAAGATCTTGAAGTTAATCTTGATTTTTTCCTCCCTCACCATCTCCTTCTAACTCTCCCTATATTTGGTCAGTCATTGATTATTTTGATTATTTTTTTTGTAACTCCTATAGAGCCCATTCCTTTTTTTCTATTTCTACTAGCCAGTTCTGAACCTCATCACCCTTAAGTTTTGTCACAATAGCTTACCAGTTGATTTCCCTAATACCTCTTCTTCCTTCTAATCAAATATATATATATTGCATAATAATATTTCTGAAACATAATTTTGCATTCTTCTCCTCATGGGCAAACTCATGGGTGGTCTCTGTCTTCTACTAAATGAAATCTATGAGTCTTATTCTGACATTCAAGACCCTCCTCGTCAATTCTACAATATCTTATTTCTACTTCCTACTCAAATACTATCTCACAAGCAGTCTAATCTAATATTCTATTTCCATATAGGCTCTCACTTTGAACATATTTTCTTCCTTCTTGCTTCTTCCTATTTTTCTAAATTTTATTGAAACTCCACTCAAGTCTCACACATTCTCTGGAGCCCTCCCCACCAGTTGAGTCCTCTATAACTAATTTCTTTATAATTACTATAGAAGGATTTTATTATGTTAAAACAATAGCCCCCTTAATACAACTAAACCTATATGTTGATAGGGTATTGTATTTGGAGTCAAGAATACTTGAACTCAAATCTTACCTAAGGCACGTACTAGTTATGTGACACTGGATGTCACTTAATGTCTGTCTCAATTTGTCTCTGGTAAAGTGGGGATAATAAGACTAATTTCTTCACAGATTTGCTGTGAAGATCAAATGAGCTATTTTAAAAGTGCTTAACACATAGTAAGCTCTTAATAAAGACTTATTCCCTTTCCCAGATCTCTAGACTTTTAAAGCAAAAAGGAATGTTCAAGGAGAAAGGAATTAGCAAGATATTGTTACAAAGAGAATGACACAACTATGCTAAACACAATATTTTTAAAAAAGAGAATAACACAAACAACTACGCAAAACATATGACAAAGGAAATTTGATTTGATTGAAATAAAAATAGGATCACTGTAAGAAAGGTTAAGTTTACAGTCAACAAAAGTCAATTAGGTGGTTCAGTGAATGGAATATTAGACCTAGAGTCCAGATGGAACTCTTTCTGGTTTAAATCTACTAGCTATGTGATTGCTCAAGTCATGGAGCCTTGTTTTTCTGTTTCCTTATCTGTAAAATGACCTGGAAAAGAAAATGGCAAAGAATTCCAATATCTTTGCCAAGAAAGTCCCAGATGGGGTCATGAAGAGTCAAACATGACCAAAAAACTGAACAATAGCAAAAATAAAGGTCAAATAAAGGATCATCTTATATACCAAACTAAGACCATCTAAAGATGTCATTCTATAGGAGACAGAATTCTACCAATGATTTTTACATATGGAAAGTAGAATGGGCATAGCAGTATTTTTAGGGTGAGCATGTGATAGTAGTATGTAGGTTGGACTGAAAGGAGGAAGAGGGGCAGCTAGGTGGTGAAGTGGATAGAGCATGGGCCTTGGAGTCAGGAGTACCTGAGTTCAAATGTGGCCTCAGACACTTAATAATTAACTAGCTGTGTGACTTTGGGCAAACCACGTAACCCCATTTGCTTTGCAAAAACATAAAAAAAAGAAAAAGAAAGAAAGGAGGAAGCAATGATAAGCAAGGAAACCAAACAGTAAACTATTGCAATAGCCAGAAACCTAGACTGGCCATTGGGATTTGAAATGGAGAATTGATTCAAAAAACATTCCAAATATAAAATCAAACTTACTAGATGACTGATCAGTTGGAAGGGGTACAATGGAGAGGAGTCGAAGATAACTACAAGATTTTGAACCGGGGAAACTATAAGAGTGATGCCATATAAATGGGGAAGTTAGGAAAAGGGATTACTTCTAAGGAGAGATCCAGTTACAAAAAAACAACAGTCCTGATGATCACAGAGTAATCAGTTGGAAGTGGTGAAATACTGAGGAAAACTGATAAGGCAGAGAAAATCAGACAGATTACAGACTAGTTAATTAGAGATCAATGACATAAAAGCTAAGAGAGAAGAAGCCAGGGTTCATGGAAAGTCAAGAGGAGAAAATGACATTAAATTCTTCAGAAAAGCCAACTAGGATAAGGACTTAAAATAGGTCATAAGGTTAAATTATAAGAATCCACTCTAAGATTTGAGAATGCAGTTTCAATTGAATGGATCTAGAGAAAGAATTCTTAACCAATTTATTATTTATTTCTTGTAGATTCTTTTTAAAGTCTATTGAAATCCAAAGGACCTCCTTCTTAGGATGATGTTTTTAAAAGAATAAATTGGAATATTACAAAAGAAACCAATTTTACTGTAATAAAAGTTGTACATAGTAATATCCCATCTGTATGTTTTAAGCACACAGATCTCAGGTTAAGAACTCATTTTAAAGTTCAATTATGAGAGGGTTAGCATCAAATGGATGGTAAGGGGTAGATTTTACCAAGGATCAACTATTCTTCTTAAAAGTTTAGCAATGAAAAGGAAAAGACATAAGAAGGACTGTTTGGGGGTGGATGTCAGTATGTGAATATTTTTACAGTTAATGATGTAAAGGACAAATAGAGAGTAGATGAAAGGGAGAAGGGAAATTGAGAAAAGTAATTGTGTATGCTCCCCAAAGAAAAAAGAGCAGATAATATAAAAGACACAAGTGCAAAGGCTGGCTTTGACAAAAGGGCTATCCATTCTCTAATATTGAAAAAAGGAGAGAATCAATGAGGATGTGAAGAAGTTGTAAACTGTGCTAAAAAACAGTGATCTTATGATGACTGACCTTGCTCTTCCTGGTCAAATAGGAGACAAGATCTCTACTGTAAGGTCAGAGTTTAAGGCATGAGTGAAGAAAAATATTGGATTTAAGAAGGGAGGATCATACTATAAAATCAAAGATGTATAAAAATTTTATCCTTTAGTGCTGAGATGAGAGAGGAATTTGGAATGGAATCATTCAGCATGGTCTTATTATTTCCCTGAAAGGGAGTAATCCAGAGTTGGGTATTAATAATATGTGAACCTCTGCAGAGAACAAAAGAATCAATAGTAGAGAACAATAAATTTTTAAATTAGTTGACCAACAGGTGAAAATTAAATTAAAGCAACCAAGCTTTTCAGGGACAATGAATTGGTGAAAGTGAGTCTAATGAGAAAAACTGATATCAAAAAATGAGGTCAGTTATTAAATCTTTTAAAGTTGATTATTTTTACAATAGTTCACATGCTACATAAATTGTTTTCCTGGTTCTGCTCAATTCATTTTTCATCAATTCATACAAATCTTCCCAGATTTTTCTGAAACCATCTTCAACATATTTTACAGCACAATAATATTCCATTGTTTTTATCTACCATAACTTTTGTTTAACCATTCCCTAATCAAAGCTCACCTCTCTGTTTACATTATTTTTTGGTCACAACAAAAGCTAATTATAAATATTTTTGTATATCTGAGTTCTTTTCCTCTTTCTTTGATCTCTTTGGCATATAGTAGAAATACCATGGGGTCAAAAGGAATGCACAACCTAATACCTTTTGCAATATAGTTCCAAATTACTTTTTTACAGTGACGGGATTAGTTCATAGCTCTATCAACAAAGCTATTTTCCCATATCTCCTACAACATTTTTCATTTTCTTATTTGTCAAATTAGTCAATCTGATAAGTATTAATTTGCATTTTTATAATTATTTGGGATATAGAGCATTTTTTAAAATGAATATTGATAACTCAGGTTTCTTCCTCTGGAAACCGCCTCTTTATATCCTGTGGACATTTATCAATTGAGGAATGACTGATTTTGGTGCAACTTTGACCCAGTTCCCTATATGTTTTTGGAAATGAAATCTTTATCAGAAAAAACTTGCTATAAAGACTTTACTAGACTTTACCCAAGTTTTCTGCTTTTCTTCTAATTTTAGCTGCATTGATTTTGTTTTGCAGACCTCTATAATTTTCTGTAATCAAAATTATTTTACCTCTTGTGAATCTCTATGTCTCTTGTTGGGTCATGAATTCTTCCCCTATCCATAGACCTGACAGATAGTTTCTCCCAACCTTTACTAATTTGTTAATGATATCATCCATGTCTACATCATGTAACTATTTTGAACTTATCTTGGCATAATGTGGGAGAAGTTTTAAATATTTATGTCACGCTATTTTCCAGATTTTCCTATAGATCAGGAGTTCTTAACCTTATGTTCATACTCCTAAGGAGCAAATGGAAAAATTTCAGCATATCTGTGTATCTGAATACTAAAAAAGTACATTTTGTTTTCAGTAGCCTTTAACACAATTTAGCATTTACTTTAGCATCTCCTTCTTATAGAGGAGGAATCATAGTAGTATTAGCTTTTTGCAAACTGCCAAAGAGGTTCCTGTCTTGAGTAACCCCATTTGAAAAAATATCCTTTTTTTGAGGATTTAGATAAACATGTATTCCAATTTACTTCTCCACCTTGCTTATATAACCATAATATGCACCATCTCATGTCCAAGAAGATAGTGTTCAACTGTTGAAGCCAGTCTAATCTGAGTGTCCCTTAAAGTGACCTTTAACTTCCATGCCTTTGATTCAGTAATCTAAGTTTTTTCCTTTGCAAAATGTCTCAATTTAGATAGTCTGGACCTAAAAAAATGTTTTGTCCCCTCTCATTTGTTATTTTATTCTTATTAACTGATGAATATGACACATCAATTCTTTAAGGGGTAAGGACAACTATTTTTTCCAGATTAACCAGGTTCTTTTTTTTATTGTTTAATAAAAGTTTAGAGTATGATTTTCATTTCATAATAGTATTAGTTTGGGAAGTCATCTATTTGTTTATTATACTCTACTATATTTTGAACTACTAAGTTAGTCAACTAATAAGTATTGAGGATCTACTATGTGCCATCTGGGGAAAAAATGCTGCCTCTACCCTTAAAGTTAATGAACTGGGCAGGTTGAGATGTCTATGAGATATCTAGTTTGAGATATCCAGTAGTTAGTTGGAAATATGAATCTGGAATTCAGGAGAGAGCTTAAGATTATATAAGAAGATCTGAGAATCATTAGCACAGAAATGAAAACTGATACCATGGGAGCTAATGAGAATATCAAGTGAAATAGTAAGAAAAAAAGAAGAGAGCCCTCTGGGATACCCAGGGTTAATGTGCATGAACTGAATGAAGATCCGGCAAAGGATAATAAGATAGAGTCATCAGATAGACAGGAGGAAAACCAGGAAAGAGTAGAGTCATGAAAACCTAATGAGAAAAATACAAAAAGAAGAGGGAACTAGCAAAGGCTGCAGAAAGACCAAGATGCAAAAATCTAAAAATGAATATCAGCAATCATAAAATTTATCTTTTGAGCATCATCCTTCAAAACAATTTCCCTCTATTTCTCCTACCTTTCCTGCAGTTGGTATTATGTCCCCAGTTATCATCCTAATTGCTGTACTTTTGCCAGCTCCATTATGTCCAAGTAGTCCCAGAACCTCACCTGAAAGGGATAGTGACTGAAAATAAGTTTATACTCAGATTAATTTACCAACATTCTAGTCAAATGTCCCTGGAACCTACGAGAATAAGAAATGTTCTTGAAATTTTTGCATTTTTTATTATATTTGATTGTAGAAGTCATTACAGTGGAACAAGAAGGGGGGGGTTACTTCCATTTTCCTTATTTTCCTTACAGACCAGAAATTAGGAGGATATGGGAAATCTTTCAGGGACCCTGCTTTATAACTTGCAATTGAAATCTAGAATAATTTAGCAATTTATTCATTCTTAGATAGTAGCATAGCCTTAGTCAGTTTTCAATTCAAAAATATCTCTGCTGCTTGGAATTTGTTATCATGTACCTCAACAGGATATTTCTGACTTTAATGCAGGCATAATGATTTATTGAGCAGCTAGGTGGCACAGTGGATATAGAACTCACCCTGGAATCAGAAAGATCTGAGTTCATATATGGCCTCAATTATTTGACATTTACTAGCTGTGTGACCTTGGGCAAGTCACTTAATCTTGATTGCCTCACATCAAGGGTCCTCTCCAATCTTCCTGATTTATGTCTGGTCACTAGACTCAGATGGCTCCAGAAGAGAAAGTGAGACTGGAGACCTAGTACAACACCCTCTCATTCAAATCCAGTTCACCTGCATGTCATGGCAACACTTCCCTGATGACATGGTCTTCCTCGAGAATGAAGGACAAACATCATCATCAATTATTTTCCTATCTTAGGAAGTAGCTGTTCTTTGATCAGAATTGTTTGTACTTTGATAGTACAGACACATTTCACCTGCTCATCTTGGGCATATATATAGTAATTATTGGTTTCCAATACTGCCTATCAGGACCCTCAAAGATCCCAAGCCTAAAAAAGGTAGGGGAGCTCTACTAAAAGATATATTATTTCAAACCTTTTTTAATGCAGAAAGAGATATTTCTTATAGCCAGTTTCTTCTTTTTCTTTGCAAAGCAACTTTTCCTCTTGCCTTCATATTCCTTGCGGAGACAACTAACAATAATGGCAGGTTTCTGAAAAAGAAAATTTTTATTTTCTCCATAGTTCTTGGTTGAGTGCTGCATTTTCCCTGCCTCAACCCCATTCTCTTTCCCATGTTATGAACCAAAGCAGGCTATACTGGGGGGGCAGCCCCTAAATGATGTAGTTAAGAGCACTGCCCCACCCTGTGTTCATATCTGAAAGGAGATGGTCTTCATGCATGAATGACAACTGGAATTATTGCATTCACTTTGTGTAATCTCAAGATGCTGAGATCTGCAAAAAAAAATTTATAGCATCAATATTTTCATAATATGTGGGTTTGAATCATGGAGCTTCATAACCTTCAAAGAATAGTAAGAGCAGATGACTCATAGGGCAATGGAAAGATACAAGATGATTAACTAGGCATACATTTTAGAAGTGATATAAAAAGGTATTATTAAAGATATGCATGACTAGGAAAAGAAGTGAATAACATGTAGTAAGAATGGGGGACAAGAGACACACCAAGTTTGTTTGTATTTTATTAAACCAAAGGGAGGCTTCTAATATATTGGATAAATCCTTTGTACAGAAATTATAAGGCATTGATTAGAATTGCACCAGATTAGGCAGCATCCAAGATTTTAATTCTACATTATTGGTATAGTACCACAGATCCATGAGAGCTAGATTGGTATTCTGGGTTGGGAGTCAGACAATCTGGGTTCAAATTCCATCACTGCTCCTCAATATCTCTCAGAATAAGGTGCCTGTGCTCTGTGCCTCAATTTCCTCATCTGTAATATTAGGATAGTTGGTTGTTCCATTGAATTGTCAAAATATATGTTATCACTATCAAAGTATAAGTTTAGTGGGGGTTAATATTTTCTCTTAATGATTAAGGTCAGGCTCAATAATGCATAATTCAGGCTTCAATGTGCCCAGAGGCTACAAAAAACTATGACTCTATCTTTAAAAATCAGTGGACTCGAAGTGTTAACATATTGCTGTCATCTTTCAGGATTCTGAGAAAAGTCTGAGATTTTAATTGTGATCCCAGAAAATTATCTAACTATAGTTAGAGACCAAGTGAAGTACAGAAAGGAAAGAGCTAAGGGAAAAAAACCCTCAAAATCAAAGTAATTTATAGTCAGATAAAAATGCTCTAAGTTATTTTTGATTAGAGAAATTAATGTTTAAAAAAGACCCTGAGATATAATTTTACTCCTATTAGATTGGTTAAAATGGTAGAAGGGGTAAGTGACAAATGATGGATAAGATGTGGAAAAACTGGAACACTAATTCATTGTTGGTGGAATTGTAAAATGATCCAACCATTTTAGAAAGCAATCTGTAATTATAACTCAAAGAGTTTAAGCTACTTATACCCTTTGACACAGAAGTAACACTACTCAGTTCATTTCCAAAGAAAATTAGGGAAAAAGGAAAATAAACTATATGTTCTAAAACATTTATAGCAGCTCATTTTTAAGCACAAGTTATTGAAAATTGCAGGAATTTCCATTCCAACCATGGGAAATGGTTGAAGTAGTTGTGGTATATGTTAGTGATGGAATACTACTTTCCTAATAGAAATGATAACCTCAGTGATTAAAAAACATGGAAAGACTTGCATGAAATAATACAGAGTGAAATGAGCAGAAGCAAGAGAATATTGTATACAGTAATGGCAATATTGTTTTAAGAATGATTTTAAGCAAATAAGTTATTTTGTACATTATAAATACTTAATTTAACTATAAAGGACATGTGAAGAAAGATGCTGCTGCATTCAGAGAAAGAATTGATAAATAGAAGTATGCAATGAATAATTTTACATATATTTATCTATTTTTGTCTAATGGTAGCTATCTCTAGGGGAAGGAAGTAGGAAAGGAAGAAAAAAGATATGTTCATGATAATAATGCTAAATAGTTATTGTGCATAGTAGATATGCAGTTTCATGAACAATATCTTTTTTATTGTACTGTAATATGAAAATATTTGTTTTATCCCAAAAATTAAAAAGAAAATTTAAAAAAGAAAGAAAAACCTCTTACCTGAAAAACCAAATTTTACTCTCATCATGCAAAGAAATATGACAAGAGTTCTTAAGAGACTTTGACTGCCATTCTAAGAGTTGAATGGAAGAATTTTTGTCTAGAGAACTCAAAAGATAGTTGTCATAGAGATCGTTAAAGGTGACTCTGGTTGTGATCTTCCTTATAACTGAAATTTTTAATAATTGTTTCTTTACATGTTTCATTGTTTGTTATATTTGTAAAAAATTGTTAGCCAATAACGTTAATGGTTATTTAATTCTATATTTGTAATAAATTGTTAGCCAATAACCTTGATGGCTATTTAATTCTAGGTGATTAAGATTTTGACATGGAGAAAGATAAGTAATATATTATGAAAAAGAAGTAGTTTCTATTTATTTTAAAAGTAATGTTAATTAAATGGAGTGTAATCCAAAGCAAATTGATTAATTAATGAGATATGTTGTGATTTTTGTTAAAGATAAGGAAATATCAAAACATGCCTTAGAATCTGGGATGAGAGAATTAGTAAGGTTACAAGTCAAGTACAAGGCAATAGGAGTTCAGAGGTTTCTTATGGATGCAAACTAGTATAATGCATCACATGGTCCTCCTGACCCCATGTACACTATTTATCAAGGCAATCAACTCAAACCCTCCTGCACATACTTTATAACATAAATTTTTTTAAAGGTCATATACTCAATACTTATTCACTATTCCTTAAAATTGTTCTCTTCAAGTTCATTGATCCAGGAGATCTTTTTAGGATGTCCAATTATTCATAAGCTTAAGAAAATCCTTTTTCGGGGGCGGCTAGGTGGCGCAGTGAATAGAGCACCAGCCCTGAAGTCAGGAGTACCTGGGTTAAAATCCGGCCTCAGACACTTAATAATAATTACCTAGCTGTGTGGCCTTAGGCAAGCCACTTAACCCCATTGCCTTGCAAAAACTAAAAAAAATTCTTTTTCCTCAAAAAGAAATATGGATATATATGCATATGCATGTGAATATATTTATTCTACTCCTTTTATTTTAGAGTTCTTGAATAACATTGCACCTTTCAAAATTTAACAAAGAGGTAAAATGATGGAGTTCTAGCAAGATAACAGTTCTTAACAGAGGAATGCTGCCTATCAATAAATGGATCAATGGATTGCCTCCATTTATGCCCAAAACCCTGCGCTAAAAACTGTTTTATAGTTTTGGGGGAGTACAGAACAAAGAACAGAACATGTAGATAATCTGATGTGATCAAGGATTATAGAACTGAGGCACAGGAAACCAACATGATTGGTTTGAAGTTTGGAAATGGAGGGTAGAAACCACCTCCCTTCTCTCATGAGACTAAAAAAAACACTCATTGTTTAAGTCCAGGTGCAAGATGAAAGTGCCCAGACTTTTCCATAGCTTGGATGTACTAGAGCAAACTCCCTTGTGTTCACATGAATCCCCCAAGGTCAGTTAAATATCTTAAGTCAGGAGTAGATTAGTGACTAGCAGTAGTTCTGGATTTTTAAACTAAACCTTTTATAGACCACAGAGACAGAACTAAGTTCAGATATTGATTGAAAACAGGATTACTAGAAAAATGATTACAGGATCAATTTAATCTTCTGAGACTCAAACATCATCATGCACCATGTTTTTTAGAATTCTCTTCTTTCACATAAAGTAGGTTGATATTGAAAGTAATAAAATACATTTGTAGAATGAAAAATAAATGAGTCGATCAGTAAAAGTTATAGGATATCACCAATTTCACAAGTGAACAGTTTGGTGACTGAAAGTTGTAGGAAAATAACTTTAAAGTTAAAAAATATGTTAAAAAACAATTTTCAGAAGGTCTTTGAGCACTTTGGTTGAAAAAAAGCACAAAAAAGATCATAAATTTAAAAGATCTAATGACTTTGTAAAAGATTTAGGGTGATACTTCCTCTGGTTATGCTACTTAATGGTTTAAAGAGGTTTAGAAAAAGTCTTTATTAAAAATTGGTAAAAATGTGAGTGTATCCATGTGGTGGTAGCAGTCATCTCCAGGAATCTAAATCTTCAAATTTGAAAGCAGATTTGATTGATCTCAAAGAGAAACAACCTGTGTCAGATATGAGATATTATTATTGATGCCACCTTACACACACACACACACACACACACACACACACACACACACACACATATAACTATAGATTATAGAAATTGAATAACCTTTAAATTGTAGAGACTCAATTATTTCCCTTATTTGATAATTGTTTCAACTAAACATCTAAGTATTTCAGTGAATTTTGTTTGTTTGTTTGTTTGTTTTACCTCATCAAGGTTTGAAGCAGTCAATGCATTTGCTGTTCTTTGTCTTTCTTCCTGAATGTCCTCATCCTCAGTCTCTGGTTCTTCAGGGTTGGGAACTGCATCTTTACTTGATGGAAAAATTCTGCAGAGCAAAGGAATGTTATAAAAAATGCATGTTATGAGGATAGTTTCCTTTTAACAGTGGTTTTGTTATTCATGTAGTTTATGAGGATTATTGGACACTGGATTTTCTTCTAGGCATTGTTTTTATATTTTGTTTTATTGACATTTAAAAATTTTAACTAGTACCAAACTCTTGATAGCTATTACTTGTAAAAATAGTTTAATATCTGAAAACAGTGAACTTCTTTTGTTCTTGAATTTTTTCTATATTTTCTTTGAAATTCTTGACTGTTAATTCCTCCAGATGAATTTTCATTATAATTTTGTTTCATTATATAAAATAATCCCATGCTAGTTTGGGTGTTATAGAAATAAAATAGGTAATTTTTTAGTCAGTACTGTTATTCATTGGAACACTAAGAAATTAGTTAAATTGGAATGGTCTACTGACAATTAACAACTTGCCTTTATTTGTATCATTTTGTTTCTATGAAGATTTAATTTTGACTTCTCTTTTCCTAAGCTTATTGTTTTGTTGGAGGATTTTTTGGTATTAGAATATTAGCTAACATTTCTAGTAAATAATAGTGGAAACAAGAGAAACTTTTGTTTTACTTCTGATGTTACTGAAAAAACTTCTGATGTTTCATGTTAGTTCTTTGTTACAGATAAGTAATTTTGACTATAGAATCCTATGTTTTGTAAAATAAAATTTCAAATCATGTTTTACTATATTTTTCAAAAGATTTATTGGTGATTAAATGATATGAATGGTACTTTTTTATTAATATAGTTTCTTAATCCATATTATTCTTGATCTGTCTATACTATTTGTCTTGCAAAAAAACAATTCTAAGAGTGTTTAATGTCTTTTTTCTCACTTTTGATTTTCATAATTTTTACTTCACTGATTATACCTCTGTGCCTTGGCTTTTGTTGTTTCTGAAGTTTGAAATGCTTTTTCCTCCTTTCTTTCTACTGAAATCTTTCTCATCATTTAATGCTCCTTTATTTCAATCAAGGTCTTTTCTGATTATACACCATGATTTGTCCCATCCTATTTCAACAACTAGCTAATTCTTAATTATTACATGGTTGATAGCTTCCCTCCCCCCCCCCAAGTAAAATGTAGTTGCCTTAAATACAGAGATCATAACTAATTTTTTTTCATCCTCACCCACCCTCTTCCACAATAGTAAAATGTATGGTGCTTGACCAAGGACTATTGATTAACACATCTTTTTAAAACTGTTTAACATGATAGCTTAAAATTTTAATGTTAAAACTGAATACCAAGTTCTATTTTTCCTCCAAACCTGAATACAGGGTCCTTTCTGACTGATTTTTTTCCATGCTTCATTTTTTCCAAAAACCGTAGAACAAAAACAAAAACAATAAATTGGAAATAAGGCTAGACGAGAGAAGGAATAGAAAGAAAATTATAGTTATTAAAAATATAGTAAAAATCATGCCCATATTTGAATTAAAAGGAGACTCTTTAAATTTGTATCAAGGTAAATATGTAAAAAAAATTTATAAAGTTGAAATTTATAAATTTTTCAACCAAAGTGCTCAAATATAAATTGGAAAATAGAATTCACATTCTAAAGACCTTCCTTAGATATTCTCACACTTAAATAAGCAATGAGAATAAGATACAGGAAAATTAAATATTTATAACAGATTTCTCCCAGAGTTCAAAATTTTAGACTTAAGTCAGAGTCATTTTGATAGTCACAATTATTATTCCAGATTTGAATTATCATAACTCTTTAAAGTCTGAGTGTCTAAATTCATTCTTTTTAAGAAATTAGTTAAGTATTATTAAAATGAATGGAAAATATAAATCAATGGTATAATATATGAACACTGGTACAATATAATAATTCCAAAATCAATGTATAACAAATATTGTCACCCCTCATGCACTGAAAAATGGAAAAGTTCTTACTATGAGAATTATGAAGAATATATTTTTACTAAATTCACCATTTTTATCTTCAGGTCTTCTCATATTATAATAGTAGTACTGCCAAAAGAAAATAATACATAAGTGAAAATTCAACAATGTATTAATAAAGAAATTAGAATGGAAGCATTTGATTTCCCTGCTAATTACATTTTGGGGGACAACCATTACCTGAATGTGGTAGAACTCTTACATATTTTGTTCCCATATTTACAGCCTAATCCAGTTTGGGGCATTTTACCTACTGGTGCTTAAATGTGATGGAATTGGAATAAGAATTTTGAAGAGGAGAGGCATTATTCATTTCTGCCTCAAGAGAAGATATCCATGATTCAAGACTATTTGTAGAGAGAAACAGAGAGACAAAAGAGATTTTGAAAAGCAACATATTGTAAAGGAACTGATACCTCAAAAAATCCCCAGTTTCAAGCTTGCCTAGATTTGGGGCAATTTCCTGTTAAAGGAGATTAGGGAACCCCCTTTCTGGTTGAGTCGAACTATCTTTGTTCCAGTCAAAGAATTCATTTAAACCACACGTTATTTTTTTCCTGGAACATTCTAATCCACTTAATTTCTCTGATTTTTATTTGCTATATGCCTGAATGAATGGATTTACTCATTATACATTATCTATGATGATATTTAATGTTGTTAGCGTTTGATAATACTAAACTTGCTGGTGTAAGGTTAGGGGACTTTCCTTTTAAGGGAAACAAATGAAGAAATCATCTTGAACCTTAAACTATGTACAGATGTGTTTGAATATATGTGTAAACACATATATGTATTTGCATATATCTATATGTTATGGAAGAAATATATCCTCTTTAAATTTATGTGGTAGGTTACTGCTGCTGAAATGAATCTATTATAAAAATACATTTTGCTTGCATTTTTTTCTCTTTTTCTTTATAAGGTACAACTTTTCTTTAGAGGCATAATGGCATTTTTTTCTTTCTAAAATTATTTCTTATATGTTTATTATATTTTATTTTAATTTTTTCGTGAGGGTACAATGACTTTTTAGAACTAAATTGTTTTGATTTTACCTGATATTAGCATGAAAATATTAAGTGAATTAATTTATTAATGTTATTTTCTTAAAGGTTAAAATGGCATATGTTTGATTAATTTCTAAGTGTGAATACATAATAAATTCATTGGTATTCCTTTCATTATTTGAATTCATATCTATTATTATGATGATGTTACATTATTTTAGCACATTAGAGGATTACTGATATAATAATAATAATATAATAATGCAAGTTATTATTTGCATTAATAGAGTATTTGGATTATCATTGTGGACATACGTGAAACAATCTCTAAAAAAAAGATTGGCATTTACACAATTGAGAGTTACTGTTTTAAAATGGGGGGGGGGGGAATTAAATGTACCAAGTAGACTCCTAAGTAGACCAAGACTTTAAAAATGAGGACATTTTATGGACATTGGACAGAAAAGTGAAAGGACAGAAGAGCAGTCAATTAAGGCTATTAAAGTTGTCAAGTAATAAAATTCAGAGGTCTTTCTTGAAAGACCTCAGAATTTTGGCTATGGAGATATGCCTTGGAATTGACAGTAGAGAGTGATTCTTGGAGCTTTCATACAAGAGAAAGGATTGCTTTAAAGAGATAGAAACTATCATAATCAAATGAGGCAGTTCCGTTGAATATTCTAAAAAATCCAGAAATAAAACTTCATCTATGAGTTAGCCTGAGGCCATATCTCCTATGGTAGATAAATATCATAGATACAAAACTGGTATTTTCTGTAGACTTGAGTCATGTCTCCCAGGAGAGCACCACAGGGATACTTGGACTGAATAGGGACACTGAGACACTGAGCAGGCTGAACCAGGATAAATTGATAAAAATGACAGAATCTAAGAGGCACAACCTTAGTAAGTAGTATTGAGATGTTATCTGATATGAATGTGTAGGAAATTTAACTGAGACATATGAAAAAATGTTGGCTGATGGTAATTTTATTATTAATACTGTGTGACAAAAAAGAGAAAAGCCTATGGAATTTTTTTATTGTGGATCAATACTTGCAGAGTTAGAAACAGAGAGGTATGGTGGACTTGAGAATAGAGGATAAATTGTACATCAGAGATTCAACCAGGACTGTGTTAATAGCCTTCCTTCTTCTGATGTCTCAGTTAGGCAGGCATAGAAACCACTACCAATAATCTTGAAAGAAGACAGATACTTAGTCGGCACAGTGAATTGAGTGCCAGACCTGAAATCAGGAAGATCTGAATTCAAATCCTAGTTGTGTGATCCTAGCCAAACTCTGTTTGCCTTAGTTTTTTTCTTTTATAACATGAGCTAGAAAAGGAAGTGTCAAGGAAATATCTTTGCCAAGACTTTTTTGACAAAGTGTCAAAAATGAGTGACAAAGAAAAATAGAGCTATGTGGATGTAGATGCTTTGGTAAAATGTTGTAGAAAACTAGAAAACTATAGCTTAAGAGAAAAAGATATGAGAGGAATCTGTGATATCCAATAAACTGGATTATAATCAGGTTGAAGAACAGCAAAGTTCTTGAAACTTACACTAAACAGTTGCTGAACATATGTTTCATTCAACCAGTTTTCCTTGCCATGGTTATCTGAACCCAACTGGCAGCAAGAAAAGATGGGTGAGAAGAGACAGAAAAATAAAAATCAAGGTAATGATGCCAAGCATCTTCCTAATGGCCGAAGTTGAAACCTTGAGATTGAGTGCTGCATGTGAATGCTTGATGATCAAATAGAATTTATACCAGAAATGCATGGAAATCTACACATTGAACCAGGAAGTAACTGGTGCTACTCAAAGTTGCATAGGAAAGACTAACATGATGCCTTTGAACATGTATGTCAAGAAATAACCCTAGAACTGATAAGAAGAGATATTTTGTCCAAAGTTGACTGCTAATGTTACTAAGATACCTGTGCCAAATGTGTAATAGGAATTCATTACCAAACTTGTGCTTCATATCAAGTCTTAGGAATTTCTCTATATTGGTTTTTATATCTGGAAGGACAGAATAAAACTATGAATCATATCTTAGTGATGACTGATCATTTCACCATATATGCACAAGCTTACCCAACCAGAAACCAGAAATATCTACTACTCTCAAATGGTTGTGGGGAAATAAATTTTTTAAGTATACAAATTCTAATAGGATACACTCAGATTAAGATAATTTGAGAATAAGTGACTCAAAGAAATATTGATTTATGTAGTAATCCAGAATTAATCAAGACCACAATTTAAATGTTTTGTTTGCATTCTATTGAACATGTTGGGAATATATATATATATATATGCATATATATATATATATATATATATGGTGATTTCCTTTGTGTGACAAAGACTTTTTTTCCCCAAAAACTCACTTAGTCTGGAACATTGGAAAAGCCATTAGAGTTGCTTACCGCAATAAGAAGTTCACTAGCTCCAATCAGCGTAAAACAAGGTATGAATGTTATAAATAAAATCATAAGGGAATTTTCATGGGTCTCAAAAATGCTCAACAATAGTAGTGAAACCTGAAAGTATTAAAAAAGGAATTATGATATGAGGATCAAGTTCAATATTTTAGAATTTTGTATTTTCTTAATAAAAATAGCTTCTTAAGTTTTAAAAATATTAATAACATTAATGTAGCTTACAAAATTCTTTTCTCAAAATTGCATTGAAAGCTAGGTAATGCAAGTTCTTCTATCAAACTGGCACTCAGAGAGACTAGATGACTTGCCTATGTTCACCTGGCTTGTTAAGTATTCTAAGTCAGAATTCAGACTCAGATATGTTGATTTTTAAGTCTGGCAACTAGTCCACTATTATGCTACCTCTCATAAAATTAATAATAGCAATTCACATTCATAAAAATTATGGTTTATAAAATATTTTATTTGCATGACTGTATTTGTTTCTCAGAGCAATACTTAAGTTGTGTTACCAGATTTATACATGTGAAAAGCTGGAGACTTAGGTTAAATGACATCTAAGGACATTAAGGGGGTTGTTATGTTACTCCACAAGTGTATAGAATGCCAGAATTGGAGTCAGGAAGACTCTTCTACCTGAATTTAAATCTGACTCAAAGGTAAAGGAGTAAAGCAATTGTTCTCCTAGGTGAGGACCAACTGAGATTTGATCTGAGTGAAATGCAAACATCTCCAGGCTGACTCAACTAAGTCAACAAACAGCTCTAGGTGTTTTGTGGTTTCTAGAACTTTCATTTAAGAACTTTCATCTAACAAACTTCTAAATGGGGAAGATTAAAGGACCCTCCACTGTCTCCAAAAGCCAGGCCTAGTTGTGCTGTTAAGACCTGAACCTGGACTGTGACTGTAGACAAGTAGGAGCAATTACGTACCAGTGGTACAGGGAGCAAGCACATTCTGGGAACAGCATAGCTGGGGACCCTTGACAGCGCAAGGGAGGAAGGTCAAGTTTGGACTCTTGGAGAGAATTAATAAAATAACAGTAAAAAAGGACCTGATTCCTGGGACAAACCTACTCAAGCTCTGAATTAAAACCTGAGGAGGAATAGGATAATAATAAGGAAAGATAGGATGGAGGGAAATATACAAATAGCAATTATAATTTTGAATAGAAATCAGAATCTTTTAGTCTGCTGTTTACAAGAGATATTAAACTGTAAACTATACATAGAATTAAAATAGAAGATTGGAGAAGAATTTACCATGCTTCAACTGATGGAAAAAAAGAAGTTAGGGTAGTAACCAAGTTCTCAGGCCAATTTAAAGCTAAATAGCTTCAATTAAAAGAGACAAATAAGCTAACTACATTTTTATAATAGGTATTGTAGATAATGAACCAATATCAATACTAAAATTATATGCACCAAATACTAAAGTATCAAAATTTTTAAAAGAAAAGTTAAATGTATTACAGATGTAAATAGAAATTAGTACCATAATAATGGGGATTTTAATCTTTCCCTCTCAGAACTAGATAAATCCATACAAAAAAATAAATAAGAAGAAAGTCAAAGAAAGGAACCAAATTTTAGACAAGTTAGGTATGAGAGATAGCTGGAGAGAACTGAATAGGAATAGAAAAGAATACACCTTATTCTTGGTGAGTCACAGTACCTTTACAAAGATTGACCATACATTACGGCATAAAATTTTTATAGGTTAAAAGTCAGTAGAAATATTAAAATATCCTTTACAGAATATAACGCAACCTAATCTTAAAAATGAGTGGATTAAAGAACAAATCATAGAAACAATCGATAATTTCATTAGAGAGAAGGGCAATAATGAGGCAACATATCAAACCCTGTGAGATACAGCAAAAATAATAATCAATCAAAGGAAACTGTATATCTGTAAATGCTTGCCTCAAAATAGAGAAAGAAACGATCAATAAACTGGGTATGTAACTTAAAAAATTAGAAAAGAACAAACTAAAATCCCCAATTTAAACATAAAATAGTCAATCCTAAAAATTAAAGATGAGATTAATAAAATTAAATTTAAAAAACAATTGAATTAATAAATAAAATTAGAAGTTTGTTTTATAAAAAATAAAATAGAGAAAGCATTTATTAATATGATTTTTTAAATAAAGAGAAAACCAAATCACTAGTATTAAAAATGAAAAAGGTGAATATAATACAAACAAAAATTAAATTAAAGCAATTATAAGGAACCATTTTCCCCAATTATATCACAATAAATTTAAACATTTATATGAAATGGAAGAATATTTACAAAAATGCAAACTGTCTAGAATGTGGGAGAGGAAATAGATTATCTACAAACACTCGCTTTAGTAAAAAGAAATTTAACAGGCCAAAAATGAACTTCCTCAAGAAAAAGTGTGAGGAACAGATGGTTTTACAAAAGTGAATTCTTTGAAACATTTAACAACCAACTAATTACCTTATTAATTAAATTATTTGGAATAATAAGAAAAAATAGGGTCCTACCAAACTTCTTTTATATAATAAACATGATACTGATATCTAAATCAGGAAGAATAAAAACAGGGAAAGAAAATTATAGACTAATTTGATTAATGAATATGTAAGCAAAAATTCCTAAATAAAATACTAGCTAAAATATACAACATATTATAAAGATTATGCATGATGATCAAACAGAATTTATACCAGAAATGCATGGATGGCTGAACATATGGAAAACTATTAACATAATTGATTATATCAATAGTAAACATAATAAAATTGCATGATATAAATATTTGCAGAAAAAGCTTTTGATAAAATAAACTAATTTCTATCAAAAATATGTGAAATTATAGGTATAAATGTGAAATTAAATTGATAAAAAGAATTTACCTATGATGATGAGCAAGCATCAAGTTAGAGGCCTTACCAGTAAAATCAGGTATGAAACAAAGATGCCCACCATTACCAATATTATTCATTATTATATTGGAAAATCTAGCAATAGCAATAAAAAGGGGAGAAAGAGAAGGAATAGAATAGGAAATGAGGTAATAAAACTATCTCTTTTTGCAGATGATATGATACTTGGAAAATCCAAAGACTCAACTAAAAAGTTAGTTGAAATATAAGAATTTTAACAAAGTAAAAGGATATAAAGTAAATTCACATAAATCATCAGCATTCCTATAAATCATCATTTTTCTTTGGTGCTTGCAAGAAGAGATAATAAAAGATAAGCCATTTTTAAAATAACTCCAGACAATATAAAATATCCAAGAGTACACTTGCCAAAACAAACCCAGAATGAAATTATTTAAAAAAAAACCTCAACTTTTTTTTCAAATAAAATTAGGTTTAAATAATTAGAGAGATGTAATTGTCCATAAGTTGGTAGGGCTAATATAATAAAAAGAACAATTTATTTAAACTAATTGATATATTCAGTGCCATCTCAATTAAATGACTGAAAATCATTTGAGTTAGAAAAATAATAATATATTCATTTGTAAGAACAAATTGTAAAACATTAAAATACCCAATAAAAACAATGTAAATGGAGGAGGTTTAGCAGTACTGGTTCTTAAATCATATTATAAGACAGTAATTATGAAAACTATCTGATAATTGCTGAGAAATAGAAATACAGAGCAGCAGAACAAAGTAGACATTCAATTTGCAGCAAGAAATAACCCTAATAGTAACCTTGTGTTTGACCAACATAAAGATATATGTTTTGGGGTTAGGAATTCATAATTTATTTAAAATTCTTGGGAAAGTTAGAAATCAATCTGTCAGAAATTGAGCATAAATCAATATCTTCCACCATTTGCCATGATATGGATACATGATCTAGATATAAAGAAAGAGATTATAAGAAATAGGAAGAATATGGAAATATTACCAATCAAACTTATGGTTAGGTGAATAATTTATAAATAAATAAGAGATAGAGAACATGTGAAGTAAAAAATGGGAAATTTCATTACATTACATTAAATTAAGAAGGTTTTGCACAAATAAAACAAATGTACCAAAGATCAGAAGCAAAGCAGAAAATTAGGGGAAAATTTGAGGAATTTATAGACAGTTTTTCAGATAAAGGTCTTAAATTTCAACTATATGATGAACTTTGACAAATCTATAAGAATATGAGTCATTTCCCAATTTTTAAATGATCAAAAGATATTAAGTTTTCCAATGTAGAAATTAAAACAATTTGTAGTCATATGAAAAAATGCTCTAAACCATTATTTATTAGAATAATGAAAATGAAAACAACATCGCGATATCATTTTGAACCTATCAGATTGGCTAAAATAATTGAAAGGGAACACAACAATATTGAAGAGGATGTTGAAAAATTGGGACACTAATTTGCTGTTGGTGAAAACTGTGACCTTATCCAAACATTTTGGAGATCTACTTGGAATTATACCAAAAAGAATTATTAAACCCATAATCTAGAAATACTTCTACTAGGTCTCTTTCCAAAGATCATTAGTGAAAAAAGGAGAAGTACCTTCATTTTCTAAAATATTTATACTAACTTTCTTTTTGCGGCAAAGAACTAGAAATGGTCAGGATGCCCATCAAATGTGGAATGGTTAAACAAGTTGTGGTATATGATCTTGATGCAATACTACTGTGCTGTAAGAAATGATGAGCTCAGAGAAGAAAAAGAACTTGAAGGCAATAGAACTGGGAATGAAGAAACAAAATTCACTTTTGCAGATGATATGATGGTATACCTACAGAACACTAAAAAGTCATCTAAAGAACTACTAGAAACAATTAACAACTTTAGCAAAGTTGCAGGATATAAAATAAAACCATATAAATCCTCAGCATTTCTATATATTACTAACAAGATACAACAGCAAGAGATAGAAAGAGAAATTTCATTTACAATAACTCCAGAAAATATAACATACTTGGATGTCTATCTACAAAAGAAGACTCAGAAAACAACTATAAAACACTTTTCACACAAATAAAATCAGATCTAAATAACTGACAAATATCAACTGCTCATGATAGACTGAGCTAATATAATAAAAATGACAATTCTGCTACTTATTTAGTGCCATACCAAAAAAACTTCCAAAAAAATGACTTTAGTGAGCTAGAAAAAATAGTAACTAAATTCATATGGAGGAACAAAAAGTTAAGAATATCAAAGGAATTGATGAAAAAAATGCAAAAGAAAGCAGCCTAGTAAAAGGAGATCTAAAATTATTTTGTAAAGCATAGTTATCCAAACTGTCTGGTGTTAGCTAAGAAATAGAGTGGTGGATTGGTGGAATAGATTAGGTGCAAAAGAGATAGCAGAAAATGATTATAGTAAAATATTATTTGATAAACCCAAAGAGTCCAGCTTCTTGGATAAGAACTCACTCTTTAATAAAAACTTTGGGGAAAACTGGAAGATAGTATGGCAGAAACTAAGATTAGACCAACATCTCATACCCTATACAAGATAAGGTCCAAATGTGTACCAAATTTCGACATAAACGACAATATTACAAGCAAATTAGTAGAACAAGGAATAGTTTATCTGTCAGATCTATGGAAAGAGGAGCATTTTATGACCACAGAAGGGATAGAAAATTTTATAAAAAAAATAAACTGGAAAAGTTTTATTACAATAAATTAAAAAGGTTTTTGCAGAAACAAAACCACTGTAACAAAGATCAAAAGGAATATAGTAAACTGGGAAACAATTTTTCCAACTAGTGTTTCTGAAAAAAGGACTCATATCTAAAATGGTTAGAGAATTGAGTCAAATTTAATTTAAAAAAAAGTCATTCCCCAATTAACAAATGGTCAAAGAATTTGCAAAGGCAGTGGACAAGGAAATCAAAGCTATCTATAGTCATGTGAAAAATTGTTCTAAATCATCATTGATTGAAGAAATGCAAATTAAAGCATCTCTGAGGTATCACCTCATACCTCTCAGATTGACCAATTTAACCAGAAAGGAATATTATCAATATTGGAGTAGATGTTGGAAATCTGGAACACTTATGCATTGTTGGTCGAGTTGTGAATTGATCCAATCTCTCTAGAGAGCAATTTGGAATTATGTCCAAAGGGCAATAAAAATTATGTCCAAAGGGCATATTCTTTTATTCAACAATACCACTACTAGATTTGTATCTTGAAAAGATCATGAAAAATGGTAAAAACTCCACATGTACAAAAAATATTCACAGCAGCTCTGTTTGTAGGGGCAAAGAATTGGTAATTGAGCGGATATCCATTCTTTGGGGAATGACTGAACAAACTGTGGTACATGAAGGTAATGGAACACTGTTGTTCTATAAGAAATCATGAGGGATGGGATTTCAGAAAACCCTGGAAAGATTTTATGAATTGATGTTGAGTGAGATGAGCAGACCCAGAAGAACATTATACATCCTAACAACAATATGGGGTGGTAATCGACCTTGATGGACTTGCTTGTTCCATTAGTGCAGTCATCAGGGACAATTTTAAGGGATACATGATGGAGAATACTATCTGTATCCATAGAAGGAAGTGTGGAGACCAGAGCTTACTTTTTTTTTTAAGTTGTCTTATATATTATGTAATTTTGCTAATTCTAATGGTTTCTTTCTTCTTTAGGAATATGTTTCTTCTCTCACAACATATTCAGTTTTGATCTATGCATATCATGGATGCAAATGCAAAGACTATATTAGATTTCCTTCTGATGAGGGGAGAGGGGAGGGAAGGGAGGGAGAGAGAAAAAATATAAAACTTAAAACCTTGTAAATAATGATGGTAGAAACTACCATTGTCTGAAATTGGAAAACAAAATGTTTATATAATAAAAGAAAGAAATGATGAGCTCAACTAACTATATGTGTCTGTCAAGTCTCTGATACAGACCTTCTTCTCTTCTTCCTCCATACCATCTTGCTTGATGGTTTTATCAATTCCCATAGATTTAATTCCCATAGATTTAATTATCATGTCTTCGTAGACAGTTCCTAGATCTATATACGCAGCCTTAAGATGTCTTCTGAGTTCTAGCCCAATATCACTAGCTTCATTTTAATTTTGGACTTCTTAAATTGAATGCCCTATAGCCTGAAACTCCATATGTCCAAAACAGAACCAATTATCTTTCCCTGAATACCCTCCTTTTTCTCCTTTATTATTATTGTTACTATTAAAGACACCACCATCTAGGCTTTCAATCTTACCATCATGATTGATGTCATTTGTCATTTGTATTCATCCTATATCTTATATAATGTCAAATCTTGATGTTACATTTACTTGTCATTTATTTGGCTATCTGTAGAATCATCTAGCCACACCCTTCGACAGGCTGTCATCATTTTTCACCTGAACAATTTAAATTATTTCTAATTAGTCTGCCTGTATCAGATCTCTGTCCATTCCTCCACCCATCCTCCATTAAGCTACCAAAGTGAACTTGCTGATCAAGTTACCTACCTACTTAATAAACTCCAATATTTCCATCTGACTTTCAGGATTGAATATAAATCATCTGTTGGGAATTTAAAATCCTTTACAATGTACTTCCTTACCTTTTTTACACTTCACTCCCTTGCACAATCCAGCAATATTATTCTACTTCCTGCTCCTCTCATAGGACACTTTATCACCTAATTCAATGACTATTCAATGGATATTTCTGATGTCTAAAATTATTTCCTTCTTTACTTCTGATTCTCAACTTTCCTGGCTTTCTTTAAAACTCAAATACAGCTTCTGAAGGAGGCCTCCCTCATCATCCCTCTTCCCCTGATAGTCCCTTCCTTTAACTTTATCTTCCATTTATACTGTATAAGTAACACCTGGCTACAATAATCAGTTTATTTTTTTTTTAAAAAGTGGTGGGGGGGATGCACACAATCCATGTGGTCATCTCTTCTGTTGCTTTAGGAAGTTTAGCAAAAAGTTCTAAATTAAAAAAAAAAATTCTCCAAGTCCCCAGTTAGGAATTCTTAACTTTTAGACAGAGGTTGGATTCTTGCTTCAATTTCTAAAGGTAGGTCTCTCTAATTAACCTCAGACTTCTTTGTGGTTAAGGCAAATTTTTTGGTTATTTGGAAATGTTTCTGTAAAGCATTTTTAGACTAGATCTCCCCCTCCAAGTTGCCTCATTTGTTATGACCCTTAGAGATAATTTGAGGAACTGTAACCATAAATGTCCTTTGATCTTCAAGGCCTGAAATTCTAGAGAATTATGAGATAGAGGACTTCTTCAATGTGAGCTCATTCTCTCTTTCCTGATTTTGGCTGTGATCTTATACAACCCTTAGCTGAAGGATTCATTTACTTTTGTGTATCCTATCTGTAGAACTTTACCAATTTTTACTTACTATTTCACTATTTGTTATTTTTAATTTAATTTTAATTGTAATGTTTAATGTGTAAATTGTTGCTATTTGTCCTTTTTCAAAGAGACAGAGTGATATCTTGATACCTTGACTTGCTCATGAATTGGATTTAAGCAAAGCAGTTGCCCAAAATTGATAACCTCTCTCTCTCTCTTCCAGAGTCATCAAAGTTCAGTGGCAAGACAAAAATCAGAATGAATTAGATGCCTTTGATGTATTCAGTGTCTGACCTCATTCTAAGCATTCCACTTTCATGACCATTGGAACAAATTGTTCTCATTCATTCATTCTGCTGGGAAAAGTCTTTGTATGTTTGGCATAGATGTCCCCCTAAGTCACCAACAAAGTTGGTTATTTACATTCTGGTTTAATCCATTTGCCAGCATGGTTTACTGAAAGGTCCACTGAACATGCTATAGCTTCTTGGAGCCACAGGTGAGAATTGGGCCAAAGGTGGACACCAGAGATAGATTAAACAGTCCTGAAAAGGTTCAGCAAACTCCTATACCAGAGCTTCAAGTCCTCCCTGAATGTCCCCATACAATCTGGTGGGGAATAAATATATGACCTGGGTTTCCTTCCTTCTCAAAAGAGATTAGGTAAGCAACTTTTCTTCTGATCGCAGACCAAAGCTATTTGAGGGAAAGAAATAAGCATTTATATATGGTACCAGTCTGTGCTAAGCACTATTTTATAAATATTATCTCATTTGATCTTCACAACAACTCTGTGAAGAAGATGCAGTTATTAGACCTGTTTTATAGTTGATGGAACAGACAAATAGGCTAAGTGATTTGTCCTAGAATAAGTCACAACTAAAGATTGTCTGTAGTTACACTTGAACTCAGATCCTCTTAACTACATACCCAATAGTTTGAGCCACTGAGCCACCAAATCTAGCCTGCAATCTCCCTTGGTTACTAGAGGAGAGATTGTCTTATTTTGCCAGTCTTGGACTTTGTCTGATCCCTTTCACCAGTTACTATTTTGGCTTTGCAGACACAATCTTCCTTCTATTTTCCAAGGAGTAGTAGCTCACTCAGATCAAATCCAACCATTCCACCATTGAGCCATGTCTATCCTTCCCACCCATCCTCCACCCTACAATACATAATTCATAATCTTAAGTCATTTGAATGTCTATGTAGAAAAGTCATCTGAAAGTCATCATACAAATTAAATCTAGTCTAGCATTCTATGCTTCTTTGTGATGCTATAACAACAATACAGTGCAGTTCTAGTGTAACATTATTTTATTCTGCAAGCCATTTTGAGGATAAAGTGATTATACAGATTTATATAAAGTCCTTAAAAATGAAAGCATTATTTATGTGTACTTACAGTAAAGAAGCAAAGAGACCAAAGGCTGCTATTTTTTTTCCCCTTGCAAAGACTGCATGAAATCACATACATGAGGAAAATAATAGATAATGCATGACCAATGCCAATCAGGGTCTGAAATTGGTAGAAATTGATATTAAACATGGATAAGACAAATTTTATTTTGGAAAATATGTTAGATAAAAAAGGTTTAAAAAATAAAGTTGATATCTGAACATTTCATAGTTTTATTACTTTCATATTATTATTTGCTTCAATTGTAGATATAATTATCTTTTTCTGTGTTTTTTTAATACTTACCAGTGCAAATATGATTCCAGGGTCATAAAAATCACGTGATAACATTTGGAAGTTTAAAATATATAGGAATATAAATATTAAAAAGAAAATCAAACAGTATAGGGGGACATCCACCAGAGCTTGCCCACACCAATATGCAGAAGGGTAGAGGCCTGAAATCCTTAGCTGGGATTGAGCTTTTATCTAGTTAAAAAAAAAAAGAAGAAAAGTAGAAAAGTGGTTTTGAGGTTGAATAAGATATTTTAAGGTACAGTTACAAAAAATGTATTTATATTAATGTTCTAACAATGTTGAAAGAACCTGGCCGAAATAGCACACTTCACCAAACACCAAACTTCTCTGGGAGTAACTAGGCATCTATTTAATCAGTAGAACTTGGGATCTTGTTTTAAACAATTACACATCAGGACATGCATAAGAAAATTGAACTAGGTACTATACATATAAACATATTATTTAAAAAGAAAACTGATGTGAGTAAAAAAAATCTATACTCTCAGAATAAAATTGTTGATATTTAAAGAACTTTTTCTTACTTTGTAATCGTAGACACTGCTCATTGCAAAGTAAGGAGAAATGCTGGTAGCAATCAATAGCCAGAAAACATAGCTGTTCAAATAACTAAGCCAAACATCCATAAGATCCTGGAAGTATGAAGAATGCTGTTAGTTGTTTAATATAAAATGTAAAACAGAGTATGACAGATAATGATGGTGTCAGTGTTCCAGAGATGAAAACTAGCATGCAGGAGGAGCTTAGTAAATGGGTACTGACAAATTGACTAAACACAATTTTCTTTAATAGAAAATAATATTTTGAAGCTTTAATCCTCATAGATCAGAGGAATGAATTAAACTTTTTGTGTTTCCACTTAAAATTTATTTTAGCATTCTTTTTTTTGGTAAAATTATGAGTTCCAAATTCTCTCTTTCCAGTACCTCCCCTACCCGCTAAAAAGGTAAGCAATTTTGTATCAGTGATACATGTGAAATAATGTAAAGCATATTTCCATTTTAGACATATCATAGAAGAAAAAGTAAGAAAAACAAAATGAAAAATTATACTTTAAATTGAATTGAGAGTTCATCAGCTCATTATCCAAGGGATTTCTTCAACATGAGTCCTTTAGATATGTCTTAGATCACTGTATTAATCACAGGAGTTACACTATACAATATTCCCCTGGTTTCACTCACTTCATTCATTTCTTATAGCTTCCCAGGTTTTTCCAAAACCATCTCCCTTTTCATTTCTTATAGCCCAATAATACTTCATCACAATCATTGTTGAGTTATTCCCTCAGTTTCTAATAGTTTGCCACCACATGAGTTGTTATAAATATTTTTATACAATTAGTTCCTTATCCTTTTCCTTTGATCTATTTGGGGTATAAACCTGGTAGTGTTATTTATTGTTGGAGCAAAGGATTTGCTCAGTTTCATAGTTCTTTGGGTATAGTTCCATATTATTCTCCAAAATAGTTGGAGTAGTACATAACTCTACCAACAGTTCATTAATGTAATTATTTTCCCATATTTCCTCCAGCATGTTTCATTGCTGAAAAGTATGAAGTGATGCCTCAATTGTTTTAATTCACATTTCTTTAATCATTAGTGATTTAGAGTTTTTTTCACATGACTATAGATAGCTTTGAGTTCTTCTGAAAACTGCCTGTTCAAATTCCTTAACTATTTTCCAACTGGGGAGTTTTTCTTAATAGATTAAAATTGTGATTCAGCTCCTTCCATATTTGACACATGAGGTATTTGTCAGAGAAATATGTCATTTAAAATTTTATATTACTTCTTTATCTATGGTACCACTTAGCAAAATGTAGGTTACTGTTGCTGTTGATATTGTTCAATTGTTTCCATCACATCTGATTCCTTGTGACCCTATTTAGGATTTTCTTGGCAAAGATACTATAGTGACTTGTCATTTCTCTCTCCAGCTCATTTTATAGAAGACAAAAAACTAAGGTAAACAGGGTTAAGTGACTTGCACAGGATCACAGAGCTAATAAGTATTTGAGGCTAGTTGTTCTGATTCCAGCTGTCCACTGCATCACCTGGCTACCCTCATTATCTCTTTTAATTGGGACTATTTTTGAATTTGCTTTGTCTGAGATCATGACTGCTACCCCTATCTTCTTTATTTCAGCTGAAGCATAACAGATTATTTTCTAGGCCTTTATTTTAACTCTGTGAGTATATATTTCTGTCAAGTGATTATCCTTTAAACAACAAGGTATTGGATTCTAGCTTCTAATCCATTCTGCTGTGCATTTCCTTCCCTCAGTTTCTTCTGTTTAATCCTTCTCTTTTTCTTTTTATCCTGTCCCTTATCAAAAATCGGTTTTGTTTCTGGTCACTGCCTCCCTTAAAAATTTGCACTTCATTTTATGGCTGCCTCTGCCACCCCACCCCCCTCCTTCTATTCTTTCTATTTCCCTTGGTTAATATAGAAAAATTGATTTCTATTCACAACTGAGTCTGTGTATGTAGATAGATGGATAGATAGATAGAATGGATGGATGGATGGATGGATGGATGGATGGATGGATGGATGGATGGATGGATGGATGGATGGATAGATATGTTTCTTCTTCTTTTAGCCACTTCTGATGAAAGTGAGGTTCAATTATTGCCTGCCACTCTTCCATATTCTCCTCCATTATAGAGGTGGAGTATGTATGCTTCTTTTATATGAGAAAAATTTTCCCATTGTAATTCTTCCTTCCTCCTTCTCCTATGGCATCCCCTGTCTTACTCCTTCAAATTTGGGGGCATCATTCCAACATATTCAACTCACAGTCAGTCCTTCTATAGGCCTTCCTTTTAACTGCCCTAAAAATGTTAAAATTCTTAGGAATTACTTGTATCATCTTCCTATATAGGAAAGAAAAGTGCTTATTTAACCTTATTGAAACCCTAATGATTTCTCTTTCATGTTTACCTTTTTATGTTTCTCTTGAGTCTTGTGTTTGAATGTCACATTTTCTAATTGGCTCCAGTGTTTTCATTAGGAATGCTTAAAAGTTCTCTATTTCATCAATACCACCCCCCACTTAGTTTTGTTGGATTTGTTATACTAAGATTACCATCAAGAAGTCATAATCCAAGCTCTTCACTCCTTTAATGTGAAACCTTCCAGAAATTGTGTAATCCTGACTGTGGAATCACAATATTTGCCTTATTTCTTTCTAGATGTTTGTAAACTTTTCTCCTTGATCTGGGAGCCCTTGAATTTGATTATAATATTCTTGTGAGTTTTATTTTGGACTTTTCAGGAGGTGACTGGTGAATTTTTTCAACTTCTATTTTACCCTATGGATCTAAGATATTAGGACAGTTTTTCTTTATAACTTTTTGAAATATGATATCTAGGCTCTTTTATCCTAATTTTCAGATAAACCTATAACTCTTAAATTAATATCTCCTTTTCCTGTTCTCCATGTCAGTTGTTTTTCTAATGAGATATTTCACATCATCTGTTTTTTCAGTCTTTTGACTTTGTTTCTCAGTTTCTCATGGAGTCATTAATCTCCACTTGCCTAATTCTTATTTTTAAAGAACAATTTTCTCCACTGAGCTTTTGCACCTCCTTTTCCATTTAGCCAATTCTGTATTTTAAGATGGCATTTTCTTCAAAGTTTTTTGCTTCTTTTTACCAAGCTGTTGATTCCTTTGTTTTTTTGGGTTTTTGCAAGGCAAATGGGGTTAAGTGGCTTGCCCAAGGCCACACAGCTAGGTAATTATTAAGTGTGAGATCGGATTTGAACCCAGGTCCTCCTGACTCCAAGGCTGGTGCTTTATCCACTATGCCACCTAGCCGCCCCAAACTGTTGATTCCCTTTTAATAATTTTCTTACATCACTCTCATTTCTTTCTCCAGTTTTTCCTCTACTATTCTTATGTCTTTCTTTAATTCTCATTGTATTTAGGTCCAATTAGCATTTTTTCTTTGAGTTTATTTGTAGCTATTTTCATAGTTATGTCTTCTGAGTGTAAGTCTTAGTCTTCCGTGTCTTTGCAGAAGGTTTTTAAAAGTCAAATTCTTTTTTTATTATTTGTTCATTTTTTCTAGTCTATTGCTTGACTTTGAATTTGATATTAAAGTTGAGCTATGCTTAACTGGGAGTGGAGAGGTACAAGCATTTTTGAGCTGCTCTTTTCTGAGCTGAGTTTTCTGGGAATCTGTAAGTTTTCAATGCTTCCAAGGTTATGTGATCTGAGGAAAGGCATGGTCACTGTTCCCCTGGAACTGTGACTGGGTTCTTTGCTCTCCTATGGACTCAAATGCTAATGATCCTCTCTGTCTTGGAACTATAACCAAGGCCACTGCTGTCTTGTGACCAAACATGTATCTTCCTCTCAGTACTGAAATTTCGACCCAAAACTGTTTATGGGTCTGACCAGCAAAGGATCCCCTGGAATCTCTTTCTAACCTCTTTAACCATTTCTGGGATAAGAGTTCCTGAAAATACTGCTGCCATTACCCAATCACAGCTGCCTCCAAGGCCCATGACTGTTGTCGCTGATGTGTTTGCTCTAGGCTGGACACTACCCTGATGTCATAGACATTTTACAGCAGAAGACTCTCAAAGGGAGCAATGAAAAAGATACATAAACATCACAACTATTTGATGCTGGCTAAAAAAATAGAAAAGTTGATAGTGAAACAGATTAGATTTATGATTCTGAAGCAATTAAGCACAGTAGCATAGTGTTTGTTAGGAAAACTGGAAAATTGACTATCAGAAATTAGAGTTAGACTTACATTATATCATAAATCACAATAAACTGATATATGAGCAGATATTAAAGGTAATATCAAGTTTAAAAAGAGAACATAACTTTCACAACTTTGAATAGGGAGAAGTAATTTTTGATCAAAGAATTGAAATGATCACACAAGATAAAATGGATAATTTTGATTATGTAATATTAAAAATTTTACACAAATAAAATCAAAACAGGTATAAATAAAAGGAAGAAAATAATCAATTCGTAAGAATAATTCTTTTCATTAAATTCCTCTGATAAAAACCTAATATCAAAGATATAACGTATTTATATGTAAATATATGCATGTATGTATATACATTGATTCAATAACAAGAAGAAGAGTGAACTCTAGTAAAAAAGAAAGCTACCAACAATCATCTTCCCCTCCCAACTGCTAAAAATAAGAGAAATGGGGGCAGAGCCACGATGGCAGAGTAAAGGCAGGGACTCCTATGAGTCTCCCCCAAAACACTCCAAATACCTTTAAATAATGACTCTAACCAAATTTTTGAGTGGCAGAACCCACAAAAAACTGAGTAAAAATAAGAGAAATGCTAATTAAACAACCATTAGTTTCTACACACACACACACACACACACACACACACACATCAGTTTGGCAAAGATAACCAAAAGGAAAACAGCAATGTTGTAGGAGTAGCAACAAAGTTAATTCATTGTTATTGGAGCTGTTCAATGATCCAGCTGCTGTGAAAAGCAATTGGAAACTAGATTCCAAAGCTCACTTAACTATACATAACTTTTGGGTAATCTGGTATTTCTGGACAATCCTCATTTCTGAGTTTTTAGGCTACAAGATTGCAAACTAATTCATTATTAAAATGTTAAATTATATTCAAATATAATCCATCTAATAATAAAGAAGAAAAGTATTTAAAAATAAAAAAATGTTAAAGTATAAAGTGTTTTGGTTTTTAAAGGGTTAAGTTTCTGTTAGCTGGAAAAGTCTCTCTACTTCATTTCTTAGCAATAGTAGTTAAACAAGTTCTTACTGTTATACTTACATGAGGAAAGATACTTCTCTCAGTTTGAATATGATTTGAGGAATTAAACATTTTAAGTAATCCATTACTAATGATGTCCACAAGCACAGGAAAGCAATTCAACCTCTTGGTGTTACATGCAACTGAAAACTCATAATCCTTAGAGAAAATAAATGAAAAATCAATAGCATAAGAAAGAAATGCGTTCAGTTAGTTACTTATGAAATAAAATGGTGGTCCTTTTTACATTCTTTACTTGAGTGAAAAATTAAGTTCAGATCAAGTCCAGAATGTTAAATGAATTCTATTGTTAATATTTGAAATAGGGTTAATAAATTAGCAGTTTGCAATAATTTATTTAACTGATAGTGATTATTGACGTGGTTATAAACAGAAAAATATCTCTTAAAAGTCAAAAGGAAAAAGAATGCCTATTGTTAAAAGTATGCTAGGAATTAGAATGACCATTTGTTGGGTATATTGAAGTTAGTATCCATTTGATATTTTCTTCTCAGCTCATTTTACAGATGAGAAAACTGAGACAAACAGGGTTAAGTTAACTTATCCAGGGTTACACTGCTTGTAAGTGTCTGAGACACATTTGTATTCAAAAAGTTTTCCTGATTTCAAATTATCCTCTGCCACCAAATTGGCCATTTTATGAAGGGCTTTACATGCTAAAAAGATTTTTGTTGTTCTTTGAGATAATGAAGAAATATTGGAGTTTTGCCTTTTTTAAAAAAATTCAGAAGTAGTGGGGGTTAAAATGATATGGGCAGCCCTGTGCTGCAAATCAAAATAACTATGGGGTTGGAAAGTATTATTTAGATAGAAGAGTGATAAAAAGACAGGATCTCTGTGGAGTTATGAATAGGTTCAGATATTTTTATAATGATATTTGACTTATGCTAAAAAATAAATAAAACATTCATATACTTTGACCCAAAAATTTAGTAGGTAAATGTTCATAGGAAGTAAAAGACAAAATATTTCCCTTGTATACCAAAATTAGCAGTAAATAGCAGCGCCTTTTTGTGATAGCAAAGAACTAAGACAAACATTAATTTTTAATGTAGAATATGAATATGATGGGATGTCACTATATTGTAAGAAAAGATGTATATGAAGAATTCAAATAAAGAGGTAAAACTTATATGAGCTGATGCAGAATTAAGAAAGCAGAATCAGGAAAACAACATATACAATTATAACATTGTAAATGTAAACAGCAATAACAAACAAATAAAAACTAACATACCCAGAGAAGAGACAAGATAATTAAACTCTGCTTTCTTTTAAGAAGAGGGAAATAGTGTTAGAATCGGTTAATACATTGGATTAATTTTGCTGAATTTGTCATTTTGTTTTTCATCTCTCCTTTCTTTTAAATATTTTATTATAATGGCAACAAACTGGGCAGAAGATTTAAAAAAATCTGACCATTGTCCCCTGGTCATCAAGAATAATTTGGATCAAAAAGCTCAATTCCTCAAAGATGTTATTTGAAGCTACCTCTTCAGTGGCTTGTTTGGGATCTCTGTTTCCTCTTCCCACCTCTCAACTGAGAGTTCTGTTTGCCCCAAGAGCTGTAAATGATGTTTGCCCCTTGTAAAAAAATTCTTTATCTCTCTCTGGATAACACTAACTCATTGACAACTAGCAAAGTAGAGGCTGACATACCTTTTTTGTACCTGACACAATGATGGCTCCATTGTATGATGGATCATCTGTGCCATTTTTAATTCCAAAATCCTTTATTTCCAAATTTATGTTCTGATACTTCAAAGAATCTATGAAATCTTCAATGTTTGACACTAATAAATTTTAAATAAAAAGAAATCATCATGAAAAGGTCAAAATAAAAATTTGAAAACTTTATCTTTTTTACTCACTTCATATTCAATTATATTTTATCAGATATTTTATATTTTTGGCAATAAGAAATGACAACTGACAGTAGCAGGCTAATTAATTTGAACAATCTGTGACCCTATTTCCTTGTGCAAATAACTCAATGTATATTAATATCACAGACATTGTAAAAGTGAAACATGACTTCTTTTTTTCACCTAAATGTATCCAGAGCCCTCTGATTTAGGACATTAAGATATTGAATGTGAAAACCCTCTCATGATCTAGTTTTTGAATGATGAAATTCAATCATAGATGAATCTTTAGCAAGTATTTTTTTATTTTAAAAATTATCTCTACTTTCTGCTTACAATTAGTTGCAAAGATTAATTTATTTGTCAAAATGAATGTTTCCTAAACAAATACCCTTTATTAATTATAAATTCACATAATTTAATTTATCTTGGATTTCTTAGCCTTCCTTCTTTTGTGGGACTCATTCACTCAAAAAAGGAAAAACTAATACTGTGTGTGTGTGTGTGTGTGTGTGTGTGTGTGTGTAGGGTTTTAAGTTAGTGTATATGGACACATTTTATCCTATAGAAGGAATTGATTTGTATGTATATATTCAGACCTCTTCTAAGTTTCTGGGAATGCTTAGAACATGCTTTATTTTTGCTCCTAACAATAAAAAATAAATACAATTAAAGTCAAATTTTAACCCAATTTCTTTACCTGTATTATTGATGATCAATAGCTTGGTGAATGGACTTTGTGGATTTTGTCCAGGAGAGAGAAAATATGCTTTAGGTGAAAGTCCCCAAGAAGTCTCTTGATGAATTACTTTATACAGTATCACTTCTAAAAGGTAAGGTATGAAACCCATTCCAAAAACCAGTAATCTATAAAGGAACAAAGTAACATGGGGATACATAGGCAGTTTTTTTTCTTTTCTATAGAAGAAATGCGTCCTAAATCAATTCTACTATAAATTTATAGAGGCAGCTTTCCCCTCCATTGCATTATAAAATGTTTGACAAATTGATTTACCAGTTTTCCTATGATCTAGGGAGGGAGAGGAGTATAACTTCCTTGGTATACTCATTCACAATTGTAAGGCTAAATTATAATTTGAACATGAACAAAAAAAGAGGAGGCACCACAGTACACAGTACTGTGAAAAGCAACTAGATATGGAAGTAGACAACTTGGGTTCATATCTTGATTCCACTATTTTTTGACTTTATAGTCATAAGCAAATCATTTAACTGTGACTATGTTTACTTAAGTCTTAAGTAAGAGTTGGACTAGATAATCTCTGAGGTCCCCTTCAGCTCTAAATTTGTAATCCTTTCTTGTCCTCATATTTGAAACATATAAATGTAAGAAAAATTACAAGTTCATACATAATAAGCCCAATTGAACTTCTAAGAGTCCTGTTGCTCCTCATACTCCCCAACAAATTCTACCAGTTCCTGATGAAATTTTATGTTTCATGAACTGTCATATGATTTATTAACTAAGTAGGGAGAAGCATTTTATGATATTGAATAGAGGTTTGGGATTGGTGTCAGAAGGACCTGAATGTTGAATTTTGATATTTACTGTGAAACCCTAAGCAGGCCACTTGTTATTCTATATGCATCAAATGTTTTATAAATGCTAATTGTTCTTCTTCTTATTAGATGCATATTGGCTTATTCCTCTTGGTATTTCTCATTCATGGCCTCTTCCCTTACCTTTCTTTGCCTGAGTAAGAAGTCAACAAGTCCTATTTTAAGGGCAGAGGACATTATTAATTCATAATAATATCTAAAATACTTCAGAACTTCAGAGATTGTTTTATTTCTCCTTCACCACAAAAGCAGCTACTTTATTCTTAAGTAAGGCCTCATAGCTCTCAATCCCACATATTCCCCATCCCAGGTTTAACTCATGCTTTGGTTAAACATCATACCAGTACAATAGATCACAAATCCCCCCTCCAATATCTAACTCCATTATGAATTTGGCTTCTGTGGGAGAAAGTTGTATGGGAAGGATTGAGAGAAGAGTAAAGAATTTGAGCCCAATAAAAAGGAACAAATTGTGTGAGTAATTTTAAGAAACTTGGACTAGTGAAGAATGCAAAAAAAAATTAAACTTCAGAGCAAAAAGTTTAGGGAAGATGGAGGAAAATTTGTAAGAGAACAATCTTTTTATCCAGATTAATGCACAAAAACTTTAGGATTCTTTGAAAGAAGTTTGAATAAAGAAATAGATCTAGGAATACTATGGAGGATATAAAATGAGTAAGAGATATTTAAGAAGAATCAAGGAGAACTTGAGAAAAACAAGAAGAAAAGAAATTGGTTGGCAAAAGTAGACAAGACAGAAAGAGAAAGTCAACTTGGACAGAAAATTAAGCAAATTATTGGAGTGCATTAGTGGGTGGGATAAGTGGGTGAAAAAGACAGAAAAGGGTGTTTTCAAATTATTAAGTTTTTAAATTATATAAGAGAGATATGCTTGTTGGCAGCTAGGTGGTACAGTGCCTCCTCTATAGAATCAGTATTGGTTAGGAAGACTACTGTTTGTGAGTTCAAATCTGACTCCATATACTTACCAGCTGTGTGAACCCAGGTTAAGTCACTTAACCCTAAGTTTCTTTATCTATCAAATGAATTAGGGAAAAAAATGGCAAGCCACTCTAGAATCTTTGCCAAGAAAACTGCATATAGGGTCATAAAGAGTTGGACACAAATAAAATGACTAAACAACAAAAATTGGTTTTTGCCATTTTAACCAAGTGCTTGGAGAAGTATGAATACCCATAAGTACCTGAAACCAACAAATAAAAATAGCCTGAAAAATTAACTTTGGATAGCAAAGAGAATTGAAGTGGTGTTAGCCTTGTGATAGTAGTTTGTGATCCAAATCTAGACCGCTCCATAGGTTTGGATAGTGAAGCATTTCTAAAGGAAATGGAAGAGAATTTTCAGTGGAAAAAATAAAGGAATCTAAGGCTCTATAGTGGAGAAGACTCTTATTAGGAGGTTAGAGAGTAGTTTTACAGAAAAAAGGAAAGAGGGAAGGAAAAGAACCATATTGTACTTAAGAGTTCAAAACAGATTTAAGACTCTTCCTGAAGAAGTCAGAACTTCATGCTCTGAGAAAAAAGAAAGAATATTTGTCTTACAGAAACTATTAGGTCATAAAATAAGGGTTAGGGGAAGAAGAAAAGAAAATTCTACCTAAGATGGTGATTTAATTTGAAAACTTTTAACCATTCTCTGTTTCCCTCAGAAACTCTTCAGCAAAAGTCAAAACATGAGTTTCAGATGAAGAAAAAATGTGATAAAACAAACACAAAAAAAGAAATACCACTAAGGTGTTTGGTGTTAAACTACATTAAAATCAACTAAAAATAGGAGGAAACAGGGAAAGGGGGTTCTAAGAGAAAGGTATTGTTAGTGAGATAAGAATCATGAACACAAATTTCGAGTTAGAAAGAAATCATAAAGAAGGGATTAAAAATGAAAAAGAGTAAAAACATCACTTGTACAAAAATATTTTTAGCAGCCCTGTTTGTGGTGGCAAAGAATTGGAAATTAAGTAAATGTCCTTCAATTGGGGAATGGCTTAACGAACTGTGGTATATGTATGTCATGGAACACTATTGTTCTATTAGAAACCAGGAGGGATGGGAATTCAGGGAAGCCTGGAAGGCTTTGCATGAACTGATGCAGAACCAGAAGAACATTGTACACCCTAACAGCAACATGGGGGTGATGATCAACATTAATGGACTTGCTCATTCCTTCAGTGCAACAACCAGGGATAATTTGGGGCTGTCTGCAATGAAGTATCTGTATCCAGAGAAAGAACTGTGGAGTTTGAACAAAGACCAAAGACTATTACCTTCAATTTAGGGGAAAAAAGTCATTATCTTATTATGTAATTTTGCGATCTCTTATACTTTATTTTTCTTCCTTATGGATATGATTTCTCTCTCATCACATTCAAATGAGATCAATGTATACCATGGAAACAATGTAAAGACTAACAGAATGCCTTCTGTGGGGTGGGGGAGGGAAGCAACAATGGGAGAAAATTGTAAAACTCAAAATTAATAAAATCTTTCTAAAAATTAAAAAAGGGCTTCCTTCTGAGCAAGGACCTTGCAGGCAAGGGATGGCATTCTCCTTTGAAGTATACTGAGTTGTAAAATGTGATTTAGAGAAGGTAAAAGCTCCATCCAGTTCCTACCCAAGTAGTTAAGCAAAGTTTTGCAGACATGTCATCCTAATGTACAACTTAATCATTGTACTATGCAATCATCAACTTCCTTGCAGTCATTTTCTTGATAATTTTTTATTTCATTACTCTCCTGAGCTCAGTAGACACTCAATAAATATTAAGTAAAATTATACTCCTTAGAATCAGAATTTGATCGAGACTAAATAAACAAGTAAGTTTTGTTTTGTTGTTTTTTTGAAAATGAGGAATAAGAGCCATGGATGTGATCTGGGGAAAAAAAGAGTATGAGCAGAGAAGTGGAATCTAGACACTCCAAATATTAGATTCTGGTGCTACTCTCCCTCTTTTTCTTTATAAAGATATTTTCCTTTGTTTCACAATTAATATAAAATATAAGTAGACATTACTTGGGCCAGGGAAAATTTCCAAATAAGAGGAAACATTTCCTGTTTGAATCTTTCTCCAATAAAAATTGCATGTACATTAATAGTATTATTAATATATTGTCTCTGGAAGATTTGGTCAAAAAATACTATATATCAAATTTAAGAATTCTACAGTGGTACTGGGCATTTTTTTATCTTATATATTCATTAATTATCTATCTTGAACATCAGATTTTTATAAGAGATATGATACAAATTTTTTTTCTCAATAAACAGTTTTTCTCTTTATCCTAACTATATTGATTCTGTTTGTGCAAAAACTTTTAAGACCATTTCCAGTTGTCCTAATCTGTATCTTGCCATTGGACCCAGATGACTAGAAAAGAAAGTATGGCTGATGACTTTGTACAACCCTGCCTTACTTAAATCCAATTCACTTGCAAGTCAAGATATCACCTTCCTGATGCCATTGATCCTCTTTGAGAACAAAAGACAGACAACAATAAGTAACAATAGAAATTGAATATTTTCCTTTTTATGATCACTTCTCTTCTTGTTTGATTAGGAGTTTTGCCTATAAACAAACAAGAGAAAAGTTTCTTCAATTTTCCTCTAATTTTGTTATGTTGAGGTAAGATAGTACCACAGGATTGAGACCGAAGTTTAGAAATTAACTCCCTTTGGAAGTGAGGGAACCAAACCCCAGAACCCTTGGACTTGCTCAAGATTGAACAAGTAGCAAGAACACTGATAGGGGGTTTTAGTTCTAGCTTTGTTTCTTACTACTCTAGTTAGTTAAAGAGGGACTGTATGCCCTTCCTTGTGATTCACTTAATTTTACATAAAAGTCATAACCTCCCCTAACTGTGGCTCATCTATTGAACAGAACCCTACTCCACTAAATCCTAAGAAGTGGCAGTGAAAATGTCCTGCCAACACCCTTCTTTTATTAGAGTATATACATAGTAGACAGTATATTTAAAAAGGAAAAAGAGAGATTTTTATACTCACAAGTTCAGAAAAGTTTTTTTATCCTGTTTAAGTTTTAAAAATCGAAGCCTTGCTATTGCCCAGACTTGTCGTCTCCACAGAGCCATGGGACTGAGGGCCACCTTTATCCTTCCATGAAATGAAGAGACAGTCTGGTCAAGTTGAACAAAACCTTCGAAGTTTCTTGTCACTTCTGTTTGAGTCTGTACCCAATTGCCAAAATCTGTGAGCAAATTGAAAAAGAGACAAAACAAAAAAAAACTACTTAAGAGATGCTATTCTAAGTCTACAAGTTTTTTTTTCTTTAAGGATACTGAAAAAGTTCTAGAATATTTATCATCATGATATAAACCACAGAATAAATTTATTATGACAATAAGGCAGTTAGATAATATAGTGGAAAGAATGGAGAGTCAGAAGTCAGAAATACTTGATTTCAAATTCTACCTCAGATTCTTAGAATCCATGACATTTAACCTCTCTCCAAGGACAAAATGAGAACACATACAAAGTATTCTGTATATCTTAAATAATTAATAGCTACCTAAATGTTAGCTGATTTAAAGTCCAAACATTTGACACCTTAAGAAAACAAACCTAAGAGAAAATGTGAGACATAGAGAGAACTAAGAGAGAGAGAGAGAGAGAGAGAGAGAGAGAGAGATTCCCTGCTCTGTTGGAACTTATTTTTTAGGAAGAAAAAATAAGACATGTACATAGACAATGCGATTTTTTAAATGTTTTTAATTAGCTGTATGTGGTTATTAACTCCAAACAATAGATAAAATTAAATTAAATTACATTACTTCTGGAGAAAAGGGATAACTCTTTGGGAGTTTGTTTTTGAGAAATGCTTTTAATCTTTCAAGTCATAAAGAAATGTATTTACCTAAAACAAGAATTCTAATCTTTTTTGTTTCATTAGCTACTTTGACAATCAGGTGAAAACAACAGAATATTTCTTGGGATATTTTTAAATTCATAAAAAGTAAGATTATAAAGGAAACCAATTATAATGAATTAAAGTCAATAAAATATTAAAAACAATCAAAATAAGATTTATTGGCCTAAGGCTAAATACCTATTAGTGAAAGAGCATAGAATTTTAGTTTGGATTTTTTGTTCATTTTTGTTCTTGTTCTATAAATAGAAATGCTTTTGCTTATAGAAAACTTTCAAATATGCATTGTAGTGGGGCATAGCCAGAAGTACAAGGGGATAGTGGCATGGTTGGGAGATGGCAATGGCAAAAGGATAGTTAAAGGGGCAGAGAATAGTAATGGTACAAATGACAATTTGACCAGGGCTATAGGAGAGAGGAGAAAGCCAGTCTTCCTGAGAATTTTACCTAATTTGATGATTTTATGGAAAGAGACAGAGAATAAAGACACAGAAGCAATTTAATATATTTGTTTGAAGGGTCCATTTAAGTTGGATCAGTGAAGGACCTTGAAATGAGGAAGAATGCTATGGGGTTGTTGTAAGGGGCTAAGTAGACTAATTAAGAGTCTGCTCTTTTTTTTCATTAATTGTGTCTTATTTATAGTTAACTTCCAGGCCTACATCTTGGCACATAAAAAGAGTCCAATAATTTTTGCTGAATTAAACTAAGCCAGCATTAGAAAGCAATATAGACAATGTCCTAAATACTATTTTAAAAGGACTCAAGAATTGTATCTCTGACAAAAATTATCTCTGGACATACTGAAATTATACTATTAGAAAGTTATTCCTTTGGACAGATCTTTACATTCTACTAAAATTAAAATACATTTGTTGAAAAAAATAGTATAGCTATTAACATGCTAGTAAGAATTAGATGAGTCTGAAAGTATAAGTAGCTATAAAAGTTTTATTTTTAACAGAATGCAAAGGAAAAAATAAGATCACAGAATAAACATAGAACCTTAAGCTGTGAGGCAATTTTCAGTCATGACATAATTATTGATTTATTCATTTCAAGTAATAATTTCATTGTTAATTTCCAGCATTTTTTTTACCTGCTTCATCATTTGCTGTCTTTCCTTCTAGTTTTAGGAACACCTCATTCAGAGTTGTCATAGAAACACCATAATGCACAATGCCTTGGTCATTACAACAATCAATATCTCTGTAAAGGTCTAAAGAACACATCATTATATTCAAAATTATAAGAATAATTATTTAGATTGATAGTAAACATATTGCTAGAGAGAGACAAACAGAAAGAATAATCTCAGAATTATCCTCAACTTCCTATTCTCCCTTCCCTCCACACATCTAACCAGTTACCAGATTTTATTATTTCTATCTCTACAACACCTCACCTCTCAATATTTCACCTCTTCTTTGCATTCATATGGTCATTACTTTAGTTCAAACAATACACTCCTCTAACTGTGCAAAGCAGATCTGATGAAATGCAAAACCACAATGCAGAAATAAGTTTAAAGAGGAGGATGTCAAACACAATGAAGAAATTCAAAGGAACAAAGTAAACTCAAGGAATTAACTCAGAAGAAAAGAACTTCATAATATGTTCAAGGGGAGACTCAGAGAAAAGAATATTTTGGCCACAAGAACTACAAGAGAACCTGAAAGAAATTAAAGATAAAAAAGAAGGTTTAAAGAATTGACAACCCAAGAAGATTGGCAAGAATTAATATCTTAGAACAAATAGTGAACAAAAAAATAATTTACACATAAATTGAACTACTTGACAATTAGAATAAGCCATACAGAAAATAATGATTCCATAAGATAGGAATTTGGCAAGGGGGGAAAACCCAAATATGGAAAAATAGAAGAAAAAATAAAACGATTGACCAGAAAAAAAGATCAAAGAAATAATCTAATAATCATTTCCCCATCTAAAATTAGTGTCCTTAAAAACAAAAAAGTTAGAATATCATATTTTAATAAATCATTAGTGAAACCTGTTTAAATCTATTAAAACCAGATAGCAAAGTGAAACTAGAAAGAATCTAGCAGTCATCTCTTGAAAGAAATACCAAAATGAAAGCTCTCAGTAATGTCATAGCCCAAACCCAGAGCATCCAGGCTCAAGGAATAAATGATACAAAATGTCAAAAAGAAAGAGCTCAAATATCAAGGAATCACAATCTTGATTACATAAACCTTGGCAACCACAATGATAAAGAAAAGAAATACAAGATTTGGGGCAGCTAGGTGGTCCAGTAGATAGAGCACTGACCCTGGAGTCAGGAAGACCTGAATTCATTTGACACTTTACTAATTACCTAGCTGTGTGACCTTGGGCAAGTCACTTAACCCCATTGCTTCACCAAAAAGAAATACAATATTCAATATTGTATGCATTTATAATATGTAAAATACAAATATATATTGGAAATACAATATTACAAAAGCAAAAGGTAAGGGCTTAATCTAAATATCGGTCAAAACTGAATTTTTTTCTGGTAGAAGTGAATGTAAAACCTAAAGAAAGAATAAGAAAACTTAATGAAAACAGAGGACCTTTCAAACCTTGATGAAAAGACCAGAACTGAATCAAAACAGAAGTGGAGCATAAATCTCTCTATATTTACAATTCTAAAGTAGGCAATTTTCTGACAATGTACTATAATTCAGTCTCAGATATAGGAAGTTTGAAAGACAGACTAAATATCAGCAGTCTTTAATTAGATGATGATACATTCCAAAAGAGTTTGCCCCTTGAAGCTGACTCTTTGAATTGAAAGTTCCCTTTCTTTATGGAAAAAAAAAGCTTTTGAGGAGGAAAAAGAAACTTTTTTAGTCTAATAAAGTAAAACTAAAGATAGAAGAGCCTATTCTTTCTCTTATAAGGAAGTGGTACCAATTCAATAAAGGACTCCAATTGAGTACCAGATAAGTGGTGAGAGATCGTTGAAGTAAAACAGAGGGCAGAAAATATTCAGTCCCAAATAACTAAATACCAAACCCAGGAAAAGCAGGGCAATGACACCACTAGAGGACATTCTACATAATAAGTTACCTGGAAATTTATCTGTCCTTTCCAAGGGCAATGTATACACAAGCTTTTCTTCACTTTCTTCTCTTAAATTGGCATCAGGGATATGATGTTTAACAAGAGCTGTTATTTTCTCTGAGTCACAGTTTTCATTCTTGTGCAAGCTGATGGTTTTTAAAAAAACAGAGAAATCTTACGTTTATATTGTGGACCACAACCTTGAAAAAAAAATTAATGTCCATATATGTCCATATATATATATATATATATATATATATATATATATATATATACATATATAAAATTTTACTAGGCTTTATGAAAGATACAAAAAAAAGTGTATAACCTATTTCTCAACTACAAATCAGAGCCATATGGCAGAATCCCAGCATTGGAAAGGGTTTTAGAAATTATTCAGTTCAACCTGCACTTCCACCCCCAACTTCATTATACCTATAGGACTCTTCCCATTCAGCATTATTATCCTTTTGGAGCTAAATCTTTGATCAACTAACTTTATCATCTTACATAGGCATTCATTAAACTTTTATAAAACATGAACTTTGCCTGATAACTTTGGGAAAACACAGAGCTACTCTTGCTTATATACCACTTGAATTATTTTGCATCTTTTAAAATCCAATTGAAATGGCACTTCCTTCACAAAACTATCACAAAACCATTACATTCATTTTGAGCGAAGAATCTATTTTCATTCACATAACAGCTTATTTTGGGTTTTTATAATACAGCTATGATTTAAAAAATTGCTTCATCTTATTATTCAACTACCAACATATTCCCATTTAAGTCTTCACAAAGATACAATTCCTGAAAAAAAGAAAAACAACATAAATGAGGAATTGTGAAATCTTATAGTAAGAGAGCTGAGAGGCAGTATGCATGCCCAGGAACCTCTCACCAGAATTAGAGAGGAAATATACCCAAGAAACTTAACAAAAAAATCCATCTAAAAGTGCCAAAAAGGAAAGAAATTCTCTGAATGAATTAAGGAGGTCCCCAGGAAAGGAGAGGAAAGAAGTACAGAGAGAGACTGAAGAAACATACAAGAAAATAAAAGTACATAATGTAATAAATAAATCCAAAATATGACCAAAAGAGGATTATGGAATAAGAAAATTCCAGAATAAAAGAATTAGATAATGGTAAAAGGAGTAAAATTAGAACAAAAAAGAAACTCTAAAGAATAGATAGCATAGGGGCGGCTAGGTGGCGTAGTGCATAAAGCACCAGCCTTGGAGTCAGGAGTACCTGGGTTCAAATCCAGTCTCAGACACTTCATAATTACCTAGCTGTGTGGCCTTGGGCAAGCCACTTAACCCCATTTGCCTTGCAAAAACCTAAAAAACAAAAAAGAAAAACAACAAGAATAGATAGCATAGAACAGAAGCTGAAAAATCTAGAAAGCATTAGATACTTTGTGGTGTATGGGTGGGGGAGTTAGAAAGAAATGGAGAAGATAGAATCCAAACATTCAAAGAAGCATCAGAACAAAATGAAAAGAAGAAAATTGGAAGAATATAGGGGATAGCTATCATAAAAAATGATTGACCTAGAAAATAGATTATGAAAAGATAATCTAAAATTTTTCTATTTACCAAGAGAGCATGAGGAAATAAGGAATCTGAATTGTCTATTGAGGAAAATATAAAATAAAATTGCTTGATTATATTGAAGTCAAAGGGCAAAATATACATTGATGTAATGCACAATCACTACCAGAAAAGAATCCTAGGTATAATCAAAAAAATATGGTTATAAAGTTCCAGAATTACCAGCCTGAATAGAAAACATTGCAAATGAGTACGAGACAGATCATACAACAAGGGACTCCATGGAATCAGATACAAAGAGGACTGTTTCCTACAGACTAGAAGAGAGCTTACAGACTTACATGTTTGTCTCCTACTCAAAAAGCAAACCAAATCAATGAACTTTTCATTTTATCCAACCATTTCTGCTAATTATCATTACTCCATATATCTCTCTCCTCAATTTTGTGTCTAATCTCCTTGAGAGGACTATCTAAAATAGGTGCCTCAACTTTTCTTTTCATTTTCTTTATAACTCTTTGAGGTTTGGCTTCTGACTTCATCAATTGAAAGTGATCCCTCTTCTCAATTTGACTTCTCAATGTTCATCCATCTTGACATAAAGTACCCTATTTTTGATATTCTTCAGTCTCTAGCTTTTCATGACACTTTTCTCTCTCCTGGTTTTCCTTGGAACTCTCTGACCATCCATCTGTCTCCTTGGATGCATTTCATTGCCATGCCAATGCATGCCATGCCAATGCATGCCATGCCATGCATTTGCCATGCAAAACTCTTTCCAGGTTCTCTTCTCTTCTACCTCTATATTATTTTACTGAGTGATCTCATCAGTTCCCACTGTTTCAATAATTAACTCTATGCAGATGATTCTCATCTGCAGACTCCCAGTTTCCCTGCTGATCTCTAGTCAATCATCTACAACTGCCTATTAGAGATCTCAAACTGGATGTTTCATAGACATCTTACACACAAGATTCCTTAAAATACCATATTTTCCAATGTATAAGATGCACCCTTTTCCAAAAAATTTGGGATCTAAAAGCTGGGTATGTCTTATATAGTGGTTGTAGATTTTTTAATTTGCACTTCCTACTTTTTTGTACACTGTCTTTGTGCTCATTATTCTGAATTTGTTACTGGTATATTAGGTTACATCTTGCCCAGAAATGGCCCAGAAAAGATTTTCCTACAGAGCTGAATTCAAGTGAAAAGTGATTCAGTTTGTAAAACTGAATGGAAATGTGCTGCTGAATGTCCATTGGGTCCTCCTCCATCTGAGAAAACAATCCCAAGACTGGCTGCAGGAAGGAAAAAACCCTACTGAAAATGCCACAGCAGAAGGCCATGAAAGGAAAGTCAGGAAAATGGCCTGAGTTAGAGAGGAATTGAAGTGATGAATTGAAAAGCAAAGGACCATTGAAATTCCTGTGTACACAAAGATGGTTCAGTAGGAGGCAGAAAGAATTGTTGAGAACAAGAAGTTACTGATTTCAAAGGACACAATTGGAGTTTCAGTTTCATGAAACAATGGATTAAGCATGTGTACACACACTAGACTTGCTCAAAAGATGCCTGAAAACTATGAGCAGAAGATCCTTGAATTTCATGACGAATAAAACTTGATTTCAATAACCTTATATAATACATATTTTTTTTCAAATTTTAGGTCCCCAAATTAAGGTGTGCCTTATACATGGGGAAATATTCTTTTCCCCAACCTCCCCCTTCTCCCTAATTCCCCTTTTATGGGGAATTTCCCATCCTCCCAGTCTCACAAGCTAGAAATCACCTTCAACTCCTCACCCCCCCATATCCAATAATTTTCATCTAGTCATTTCTATCTTCACAACATTGCTTATACATACACTCCCTTCTCTCCTCTGACGTTGCAAACAACCTTGATGCAGGCCCTTGTAATTAGAGGGTTGTAATAAACTGCTGATTGGTCTGACTGCTTCAAGTCTCTTCACACTCAAATCCATCCTCCACCCCACTGTCAAAGTGATCTTCCTAAAGCAGTGGGCTGAGTATGTCATTGCTTCCCTTTCCCTTCTTATTCCTTCTTCATGCAATAAATTCCAATGGCTACCTATCACTTCCAAAGTCAAGTGAAGAATTTTCTGTCTTGACTTTTAAAGTCTATAATAATGTCTCCTTCCTACCTTGCCAATCTTCTCACACCTTACTCCCCAATGATCTTTTTTGCTGCTCCTTGCACATGACTTCTTGCCTCCTAACTGAATATTTTCATTTGCTATCCTCCATGCCTCCTTTCCCTTCTTTGCTTCTGTCTTCCCAGACTTCCAATCATAGCTGAAGTCTTACTCACTGCATGAAGCCTTTCCTGATCCTTCTAAGTCTTAGGTAGGGTCTCCCCTTAATTCTAAATATATATCATTTTCTCCTTTATTCAGTTCAACTCCATATTGCATTCTTTAAATTTCACTCTCTTGTGTTTTCCTGTAAGATTTTTCTGTACAATTCTGAAAAATTTTATCGTGAAAAAGCAAAAGTTTGTGACTTTTTTGAAAGATAGCTAATAATATAGAAAAAATTGCCATTATTTTGAAAAAAATACATTATAACTTCTTTCATTTCTGTACCTCACAGAATAGTCTAAATTAATTTAAAATGTTTGGCATTCATGTGAAATATTTTTTCCTTGAATGCTTTCAAAAATATGAAATTGACAACCACATTTCTTAGTCCCATTTAAGTTAGAGTAAATCTTAGAGTTCTCTGAATTCTATCTTTGAGAACTTTGTTCTTTGTTTCCAACATATTTAAGCAAATTTCTTAAATAATTTTCGGGGGGGGGTGGAGCCAAGATGGCAGTTTGAAGGCAGGAATTCTGAGAAGGCCATTCCTCCCAAAATTCCAAAAACTGTCAAATTATGACTACCTAAAATTTAGAGGGGCAGAACCCACAGAAAGTCTGAGTGATACAATTTCCCAGTCCAAGACAACTCCATGGGAAAGGTCTGTTTCACCGGGACTGGGATTTGGAAACAGTTGCTGGGAGCAGCACAGCACAGCCAACTAAGTGCCTGGATCCCTGGGGATGGGTCCATTGCAGAGGGGGTAGTTTCCAGACCTGTTGGCCTAGGGATCACTGGACACAGCTTGAGGGGTGGTGAGAGAACTCTGTCACACCAGAGTGAGTGCAGAGCAAGCACCAGCCTCAGAGTAGCCCTGTGGTAAGAACCTGCAGCAGGAATCAAGGAAGCCAACCTGAACCTCCAGAACACAGTCTACAGATGATAAGGGGGTCAAGGGAGAAGGCAGAAGTCTCCCTGGGTAGGACGCAGCTGTTTGCCCACACCCAAATCCAGTTTGCAGTTTGGGCCCTCATACCACCATAGCTGAGCAGGAACCCTCCTCACAGCTTGAGGGCAGAGGGGAGGGCCTGTGTTCATCCACATACCAGAGCACAGTCGATAGAGCAGTCAAAGCTTCTTATAAGAGCTTGGAAGAATTAAGGTCCCTGTGGGTTGTCCCCAAAACCCTCCAAAGCCTTGAAAGTGTAGTAAATCAGTCATACGCTGAGGAAATGAGCAAACAGAAGAAAAAGAAGAATCTGACCATAGAAAATTACTTTGATCCCATGGAAGATTCAGAAAATGACAAAATCGAAGCTTCTGTACCCAAAACCTCCAAGAGAAATAGAAAATGGCTCAGGCTATGGATGAACTCAAAAAAGACTTTGAGAGGCAGCTAGGTGGCACAGTAGATAGAGTACCAGCTCTGGAGTCAGGAGGATCTGGGTTCAAATTTGACCTCAGACACTTATTAATTGCCTAGTTATGTGACCTTGGGCAAGTCACTTAAACCCATTGAGCTAAATAAATAAAAAAAAAATTTAAAGGCTTTGAAAAGCAATTAAGGGAGGTAGAAGAAAAATTGGGAGGAGAAATGAGAGCAATGAAGATTAGTCGTGAAAACCAAGTTAGCAACTTTGTGAAAGAAATACAAAAAAAAACACTGAAGAAAATAATATATTAAAAACCAGTTTAATCCAAATGGACAAAGCAACACAAAAGATAAATGAGAAGAATGCCCCAAAAGGCAGAATTGGACAGCTGAAAAAGGAGATTAAAAAAGTTCTCTGAAGAAAATAACTCCTTCGGGGCAGCTAGGTGGTGCAGTGGATAGACCATCAGCCCTGGTGTCAGGAGTACCCGAGTTCAAATCCTACCTCAGGCACTTAATAATGACCTAGCTGTGTGGCCTTGGGCAAACCACTTAATCCCATTTGCCTTGCCAAAAAGAAAAAAAAAAGGACAAACTTTGCAAGAAATCAGGAAGAAATGAAATAATTCTAAAAAAACAAAAATTAGAAAATAATGTAAAATATCTCTTTGGGAAAACAACCGACCTTAAAAACAGATCAAGGAGAGAGATAATTTAAAAATTATTGGGCTTGCTGAAAGTCATGACCAGGAAAAGAGCCTAGACTTCATTTTTCAAGAAATAATACAGCAAAATTGCCCTGAGATCCTAGAAGCAGAGGGTAAAATAGGAATTGAGGGAATCACCTCCCTAAAGAGATCCCAAAAGAAAAACTTACAGGAATATTATAGCCAAATTCCAAAACTCCTAGATCAAAAAGAAAATACTAAAAGCTGCCAGAAACAAACGATTCAATGATCATAGCTCTATATCAGGATTTCACAGGATCTGGCAGCATCTATAAGGGCTCATAGGGCTTGGAATATGATATTCTAGAAGACAAAAAGATATTGGTTTACAACCAAGAATCAACTACCCAGGAAAACTGAACATCCTCTTTCAGGGGAAAAGATGAACTTTCAATGAAACAGGGGACTTTCAAACTTTCCTATTGAAACAACCAGAATTGAACAGAAAGTTTGATCTCCAAGTACAGGACTCAGGTGAACCATAGAGGGGGTGAACAATAAGGACCAGCTATAAGGAACTTAATGATGTTGAACTGTTTTTATTCCTGCATGGAAAAAAGATACTGATAACTCATATGAACCTTCTCATTTATAAGAGCTATTAGAAGGAGCATATATAGACAAGGCACAAAAAAGGAGCTGAATATAATGGTATAATATAGTAAAAAGATGGAGTCAATGGATGATAAAGGAAAGTGCTATGAGGAAGAGAAAGGAGAGGAAGAAGGGGCTAAGATATTCACATAAGTCAAGAGAAAGCTTTTACAATGGAGTGGAACAGGGGAAGGCGGGGGGGGGGGGGGGGGATGTGTAAGCCTTCATTCTCATCAGAAATGGATGAGAGAGGAAATAATATACACACTTAATAGGGTATTCTCTTACCCTGGAGAAAAATGAGAAAAAGGGGATGGGATAAGGGGAAAGGGGGGTAGGTGATAAAAGACAGAAAAGAACATAGGAGAGGGTACTCAAATACAACAGATTTTTGAATAGGGACAGGGTGAAAGGAGAGAGAGAATAAAATAAGTGTGAGTGGGGAGGAATAGAGTGGACGGAAATACAGCTAGTAATAGTGACTATGGGAAAAATATTGAACCAACTTCTTTAGTGGACTCATGATAAAGAAGGCAAGACCTTAAACTATATACTTAACAAATGACAATTTTTCAAATGAACATATATCAATGTGTCCTAGGTTTTTCAATACATAAAGGTTTTTCAAACATAAAGAGACAAAACAGAGATAGAACCATTGGAATCTGAACATAGATTGAAGTACATTTTTTTCTCTCTCACTATTCTTGAGGTTTCTCATCTTTTGGGGGGGAGAAGGGGGTTTGTGTTTACTCTCACAACAATATTATTATAATAATGTAAAATAAAAACAATAACAAACCTAAAAAAATAATAATTTCCTAGAATGTGATATTCAGATTCTTTTGTTTTTCTTGGAGAGTAATAATATATAAATTGTCTTACCAAACTGACTTGAAGCAATGGGAAAGTTTAGAGTAGGAGTGGGGCAGGGTTTGGTTTTTTTTAACCAGTTTGTCATACTTTGGGTTGCTTTGTTTGTTTTCCCATATCCACATTGTTTTCTGTATGAATCATTTTGTTCCTCAAAGAGTTCATCATTTCATTGATCTTTTTCATTATATTTTGTCAGTGCTTAAGTTTGTAATCTTGAATTCTTCTTTCAAATATCTAATTTTTGTTCTAACTTTCTTTTAGGGTTTTTTTGGGCAAGGATTTTTCCAATGAGGATTTGTTTTCATTGTACTTTTTTATATTATATATAGATATTTATATATTCATACATATGTAATTTTTTACACATTTGTCATTGTCTTCATGTGATGAGGAGATCTGGTATTTATTCATTGACATCTCTCTATTAATTGGCTAATTGCTTCTAGTGCATTCCACATCATTCTGTTAGCACATATGCATTACCCCACCTCACAGCCACTCCAACTAGGCTCAATGATCCATATGAGCAATGTATCTTATCTAGTTACATGTCTTATCTAAACCTAAAAAAGTGTTCTGTACACAGTAGGTACTCAAAGATTGTACCATTTTAGAATTCAGTTTCTTATACCATTTTGTTACAGCAGTATGACCAGTATATATATGTGTGTGTGTGTGTGTGTGTGTGTGTGTGTGTGTATTCCCACAGATTTTTCCAAAATGCTATACCTTAAGTGATATCCAATACCCCATTTCCTCTTCAGAAACAGAGAAGAACCTGCACATCTCAACTGCCCGTTGGACATAAATACTTTTCTATCTGAGCAGAAAGAAGTGAATGAGAAAGCAAATTAGGGTCTTTCCATTTTCTTTAAAAAATAACATTGAGATTAATATGGATCTGTTTAGCATAATTGCACAAGTAAATCCTATGTTAGATTACTTTCCATTAAGGAGGGGAAAGAAAAGAAGGGAGGAAGAAAAATTTTAAACTCAAAACTTTGCCAAAGAAATTATTAGTGAATACTACCATTGCATGTTTTTAGAAAAGCAAATAAACAAAAATATTAATTTAAAAAGAAGTAACATTGAGAGAGATAATTCACTGGCATGCTAATAAATAATGAACTATGTATTCTAGCTACATTTACTGTAAAATTAAGATTTAAAATTCAGGATCTAAGCAGGAGCTCACTAAAATTGATAGAGTATTTGGTTATGACTTCTCGATTGTTTCTATGCTTTCTATAATCTTTTGTTGTTGTCACCATTGTTGTTTTATCAAAATTGTGTCAGAGACAAGACCTTAAACCATGTATTTAGCAAATATCTTAATTTTTCAAATGAACATATATTAATGTGTCCTATGTTTTTCTGTAGCTCAGAGACAAAGTCTGACAGCTCTGGAGAAAATAAGACATCTGCATTTAGTATAGTCTGTTGAGGATATTTATAATAAATTATTTGCCTTGTTACAGTGGCAACAGTGCTACCATAAAGTAGACCAACAATGCATACAAATAAATGTAACTCCAAGCATTTCTCCTTAACCCTTCCAATCCCAGATTATTCTGATGTCTTTCATTTTGGTTCTCAGTGTAAAAAAAAACTTAGTTGAGATTAAATATTCTCACAAATTCTTAACTATGAGAACAATAGGAAACCAAAACTCACCAGCTAGTATATCAGCCTCATCCATGAACTGTGTACTGAAGAGGATCCCTCTTTCTGATTTGTGTTCTTTTAGGAGGTTCCATATTTGATGTCTTGAAAAGGGATCTAGTCCAGCAGTTGGTTCATCCAACAACAAAACCTGTAGAGGATGAAAAGCATAAAAAGGATCTTCCCATTTCAAATAAAATTCTTTCAGAAAGTCTTGGAAATTACAAAAGATGTTTTTCGATTGTGTTTTTAAATTTAAAAATGTTGCATTACATTTTCATATAGTTTTGACCTTATCTATATTTAATAATAAGAGCATGAACTTGTACCAATAACATTAAGTTCTTCTATGAATCACTTCTCATTGCAACTTTTCTTACTTGAGGATCTCCTAAAATGGCAATCGCAAAGGTCAGCTTCCTTTTTTGTCCACCACTTAGGTTTTCTGCAATTATATCTTGAATATTTTTCATTTCCAATTCCAAAACAATTCTTTGTACCTAATCAAGAGAATAGATCAAATTTAAAAATTAGATATTTCCTAACTAAAACTGCTTTATTTTTATTCTTCATTAAACACAGAAAAATTTTTCTTGCACTTGCTTGCCCAAAATAATAATAATTTAATTATAGATGGATTTTTGAATAGAAAATAGATCTCCATTACACCAATCTCAACAAGCACCCACCTCTTTCTCCACCTTCTTTGGCTGAATCCCTTTAATTTCAGCAAATAGTCTGAGGTTTTCTTTCACAGTGAGGAAATCAAAATGTACATTGAATTGTGGACAAACACCAATTATCTTTCTGATTTCTTCCAAATTAGCTTGCTCAGAGAGTTTGTTGTTATAGATGGTAACTGAACCTACAAATCGAAGTTTAAATAAATAAGAGAATGAGATAAAAAAGTAAGAGAAGCAGGGGAGGGAAGGGAATGAGATTATAAATAACATTAAGTTTGCACCAAGCATTGGTGCTGTGGTTTTCACAAATATTTGTCTCTTTGGGTAACATAAAAACACTTTGTTAGTCTGGCTTTTGTTCTTTAGAAGGAGAAATCTCTTACTATATCTATGCTATGAAGAGGAGAGGTACTATTTAAAAATAGTACAGGAAAGCTCTTCTGTGTTTCTCTTAACCTGGATGCATGAGCTGAACATTCTCACAAATATGTGATTAATAACATTTTCTTGGCCACCCTTTTTTGGCAATGATGATTTTTTTTCTTTTTTTCTCTCCCAGGATCTTTCTTTTAAATAATTTGTAAACTCACATAACAGAGTCTTTAATTTTTTGTTCTTGCTGCCACCAACATGGAGTTATTTTCATATAATTATTCTGACCTAAATATTCTTGTCAACTTTATCTTAAATGTAAGGCTGGCCAAATTCTTCTTGTTAAAACTTTGAATGACCTGGTAGTAGAAATAGTGCAGTGTATTCTTTAGTGCTCTGAGTTTCAGATAAGGATAAATTGAGTTCAAAACTTGCCCCTTACCACTTACTGTTCAGATGACTTTGGGCACTAACCCAAAGAGTTAAATTTCATGTGCCTCAGGCAGCTTCCTAAGATCTACCTTGAATGTCACAGACAGGTAGTGATTTATTGACAAAATCACAAATAAATAAGAATGCATATCCTTAGCATTTATATATATATATATATATATATATATATATATATATATATATAACTAACAAAATAGAGCAACAAGAGTTAGAAAGAGAAATCCCATTTAAACTAACTACACATAAAATACTTGGGAGTCTACCTGCCAAGGCAAACTCAGAAACTATATGAAAACAACTATGAGACATTTTTCACACAAATAACATCAAATTTAAATAACTGGCAAATCTTAATTGCGCATGGGTAAGCCATGCTAATATAATAAAATGACAATTCTACCTAAATTAAATTACTTATTCAATACCCTACCTCTTAAACTTCCAAAAAATTACTTTAGTGAAGCTAGAAAAAAATATCAACTAAATTCTTATGGAGGAACAAAAAAGGTCAAGAATTAATGAAATTAATGAAAAATGAATTAATGAAATTAGCTAATTAATGAAAAAATTAATTGACGGATGCTACCATTGCATGTTGTTACAAAAAGTGATGAATTAATGAAATTAATGAAAAAATTTACAAAGAAAGGCAGCCTAGCCATACCAGATCTAAAATTATATTATAAAGCATGTAATCAAAACTTTGGTTCTGGCTAAGAACTAGAGTGGAGGATCAGTGGAATAGATGAGGTGAAAAAGAAACAGCAATAAATGACTATAGTAATCTACTGTTTGATGACCCAAAGATTTTAGTTTCTGGAATAAGAACTCACTCTTTGATTAAAGAAAAAACTGTTGGGAAAACTGGAAGATAGTATGGCAGAAATTATGCAGAGGGCAACATCTCACATTCTTTATCAAAATAAGGCTGAAATGGGTACAGGATTTAGACATAAAAGGTAATATTGTAAACCAACTGGGAGAACAAGGAATAGTTTACCTTCCAGATCTATAGAAAGGGGAGCAGTTTACGATCAAAGAAGAGATAGAGAATATTATAAAAAAATTAACTGGATAATTTTGATTATGTTAAATTAAAAAGGCTTTTTTCCCCACAAGCAAAACCACTGAGACCAAGATTAAAAGGAATGTAATGAGTTGGGAAACAATTTTTACAAGTAGTGTTTCTCAGAAAGGACAGATTTCTTATGTGTATATATATATATATATATATATATATATATATATATATATGTATGTATGTATTTAAAAGAAGTCAGATTTATAAAAAAAAGTCATTTCCCAATTGGTAAATGATCAAAGGATACGAAAAGGCAATTCTCAGATAAAGAAATCAAAATTTTCTCTAGTCATATGAAAAATTTCTCTAAATCATTATTTATTAGAGAAATGCAAATTAAAACATCTCTCAGGTACCATCTCACACCTCTCAGACTGACCAATATAACTAGAAAAGAAAATGATCAATGTTCGAAGGGATGTGGGAAAACTGGGACACTAATGCATTGTTGGTGTAGTTGTGAACTGATCCAACCTTTCTGGAGAGCAATTTGGAATTATTCCCAAAGGGCAATAAAACCATGCATACCCTTTGATCTAGCATTACCATTACTGGGTCTATAAGAAGAGCTCATGAAAAAGGGTAAAATTTTCACATTATACAAATATTAGTAGCAGGTTTTTTTTTGTAATGGCAAAGAATTGGAAATTGAGAGGATTGACTGAATAAATTGTGATATACACACACAGATGTATATGTGTATATATATAATATATATATATATATATATATATAGAGAGAGAGAGAGAGAGAGAGAGAGAGAGAGAGAGAGAGAGAGTGATAGAATGCTATCATTCTGTAAAAAATCATGAGAAACAATATTTCAGGAAGGCCTGAAAAGACTTGCATGAATTGGGGCAGCCTAGCTGTCACAGTGGATAGAGCACCGATCCTGGAGTCTGGAGTACCTGAGTTCAAACCTGGCCTCAGACATTTAATAATTACCTAGATGAGTGACCCTGGGCATGTCACTTAACTCTATTTCCTTACAAATATGAAAAGGAAAAAAAGACTTACATGAATTGATGTGGAGTGAAATGAGCAGTAACAGAACATTATATACCCTAACAACAACAACATGGGATGATGATCAACTATGATGTACTTGTTCATTTCAACAGTAACAATAATAAAAGACAAAAAAAAATACCTTCCATATTGAGAGGAGTTTAAATAAAGATCAAAGTTTATTATCGTCAATTTTTAAAAAGTTATCATATATATTGTCATTTTTTCCCTCTCTAATGTTTTCTTTCTTCTATTTGGATTCGATTCTTCTCTCACAACATGATCAATATGGATCTATTGTTTAGCAAGGTTATAAACGTATTACCTACATCAGAGTGCTTTCTGTCAGGGGGAAGGAGGGAGGGAAAGGAGGGAGGGAGGGAGGGAGGGAGGGAAAAAAATGTAAAACTCCAAAGCTTGTAAAAAAAAGATTGGTAAATACTACTTTGTATGTAGTTGGAAAAACAAATAAAATTTTGAAAATAAATAAAAGAATGGGATGTGTAGCCTAATGAATTTTCCCGAGGGTCTTCATTTTTTGGATTTGGCCCAGAGTAAACAACCTCGGACTATAATTGTTTTACTGAAAATCATCAAAAGATATAGGAAACAATAATTCTTTATGAAGCCTTTTGTGACTGTCAACAAATGTAAGGTCTCCTCTATGATTTATTTGTATATCATTCTTCTAATTTTAGAAAAGTTTTATTTATTTTGAGTTTTACAATTGTTCCACCAATCTTGCTTCCCTTCCTGCACCCCCCCCACAGAAGGAAGTTTGTTAGTCTTTACATCATTCCTATGGTATGCATTGATCTAAGTTGAATGTGATGAGAGAGATGCCATCACACTACCCAGCTTGGTCCACTTCCATCTTAACCATCAGCTGAGCTACAGAGAACCAACATAGTTTTCCTGATAAGGAATTTTCTGTGTTTCAGATTCTCTGTGAAGGGCTTTTTCTACCAAGCCATACAATCGCTTCATATACACAATTTGAATGCATAAAACCTTTTTGTACACTTTGCCCTGCAGAAATTTATCTCTCACCTTCTGTTGGAACAATCAAACCACTAAGAATATTGAGCAATGTTGATTTTCCTGCTCCACTGTGACCAAGTATTGCAGTGATCTGGCCTTCATAGATATCCAATTGCAAACCTAGCAATAAAATGAAAATGGTTTATTTTTAGATTGAAATACAAACACTAAGTATATCATTATGTCCTGGAAAAAAATTCAGAATAAGAATTATAAATTTATTTAGTGCCCAACTCCAGTGTCCAAAATCAATGATTTTGTGGTGTTTTCTTAGTCACTGAGAGTAAAAGGAGGAAGCAACTTAAATAACATCAAATATTTCTTCTAAGTATGAAACATGCTTCAAGGAGATGCAATAAATGTTTATACTCACTGATTAATCAATGAGAAATTGCTGGAGGAGGAAAAACTATCACTTGAATCATTTTGTTTGATTAGCTGAAGACATCATACTAAAAAGCACAGGAGCAAGCATTTAGCCCTATTTCGTTCCAATGTACACAGTGGATAGAACACTAATCTTGGAGTCAGGAGGACAAGAGTTTGGATCCAACCTCAGACACTTGATTCTTTCTAGCTGTGTGACCTTGGGAAAGTCACTTAACTCTGCCTCACATCCAGGGTCATTTTCAATTGTCCAGATTTATATCTGACCACTGGACCCAGATAGCTCTGGAGGAGAAAGTGAGGCTGGTGACTTAGCAGAGAAGCCCCTCTCTGAAATCCAGTTCACATGCATATCATGACATCACCTCTCTGATGTCATGGTCTTCTTTAAAAATAAAGGACAAGCATCAACATCAGTTGAGATGCATCAGAGATCTTTGGCCCATAAATAGTCTTCAGGGTATTTAGAACATGCTTTGAATTGCTGCTATTAGCATAAAACTGAATTTCATCTGTCCTTTTAGTGAGTCAAGAATCCTGGCTCTAAGTTTGACTTCTGATGGAGAAGATGAAAGGAAATAAATGAAATGAAGAGCCAGTTATTAGCATCTATGGAGGGAAAGAATGGAGTGGCAGTGGAATGAAATCAGATCACTTCTTTTATAGATCACTTTCTAGCTCTTTCACCACTTTCTTCTTTGTAAAGAGAAAAGTGGGAGCCAGAAAGAAGAAAGGAAAATGTAGAAGAGAATATAACATGGGAAAATGTATAATCAATAATCATAATAATTAATATGAATGGTATATATTTGTCCAGCAATAGAAGAAGATAGCATAATAGATTAAAAAGCAGAATCTAAAATATATTGCCTGCAAGAAACGCACTTGAAACAAAAATATACAATTAAAATTAATGGATAGAGTAGAATTTTTATGATTCAAATAAACTCATAAAAACAAGGATAAAAATTAGGATTTCAAAGAAGAAAAAATAAAACCAGATATAATTAAAAGAGATAAAGGGAGAAATTATATTATGCTTAAAGGTATCATAAGCTTTGGAATAATATCAATAATTAACATAGAACCTTTTTTAATACCTAAAATAATACATAATCAAAATTTAACCAAATCAAAGCAAAACAAATCAAACTATGATACTCGGGGACTTTAATGTGCCTTCTTTTATATCTAGACAAGTCTAACAAAAAAGGAAAAGAAAAAAGCAAAAAATTAAGGCAGTAAATGGAACTTTAAAAAAATTGGACATCAACAGTCTCAGAAGGGAACTAATCAGAATATAGGGAGATATTTAAAATGATAGCAAATGACTGATAAAATGCACAAAACCCTTGACTAGATGGGAGGGAATGGAATTCATGGCACAAATATGACACAATAGAACATTCTTTTGCAAAGGGAAAAAAATACTACTTTTCCTTCAAAAACTGAATCAAAGTAGGAAAGAATGGGTGGAAATGTAGGGAGGAAGTAAGAAAATTGGAAGTCAGGAAAAAAAAGATGACCTCAGTTTTCTTAGTTAATATTGAGGGTGTCATCTGCCCTAGTGCAAAAGGTGGGGCACTGGTGTTCTAGTAAATGTTTAACAACCAGATCTCCAAAAATATGTATTCCCACATCATACACTTTTTTATCTGCCTTAATAATGTTTTTTACATATTTTCTTAAATATTGACAATCAAAGAATACTTGGCCATTTCTGAAGCATAAAAATTAACAACTAAAGATTTAACAATCAGGTCTTCTTAGGCTTACCTGTTAGTTCTAGCATACCATTGAGTAAAGGTAACATTGAAGAACTGAGGAGAAAGGAATAAGTTTGGAATCTCTATTGTTGGAACAAGATAAAGAATCAAGAATTTTAAAAAATACCATGAGGTTATGAGATTTCATTGAAATTAGATAGCATGACTGAGCATAGAGTAGTTGTATGATTACCTCCAAGGCCCTTCAGTCCCATTCAGAGTAGGAATCGAGAAGGCAGGTGATGAGGATGGTGGCAGACAAGATGTCAGAAAGACCAAAAGACTAGGAATCCAAGAGTGGAGGATAGTTTATATAGTAACTGATTAATTATAGGTTGGGATTGTGACTATCTAAAAAGACTGTTATAGGGGGCAGCTAGGAGGTGCAGTGGATAGAGCACTGGCCCTGGAGTCAGGAGTACCTGAGTTCAAATCTGACCTCAGACACTTGATAATTACCTAGCTGTGTGGCCTTGGGCAAGCCACTTAACCCCATTTGCCTTGTAAAATCCTAAAAAAAAAGTTCATATTGCTGGAGGAAATGAAAAAGCATGGATCAAGAAACTAGTAGAGGAGCTGATTTTGGAAAGGATAAGGACTTCCTCTTTCTCTAAGACCATCCTAAGTGGTGATGTTGAAGAGATTTAAAGTGCAGAAGCTAGAGATTGGGAGGAATGATTTCAATATTTTTCTCAATGAAAGATGACATGAGATCTTCCATAGCAAGACAGAGGACACATGTGGTTCAGGTATTTTGAGGAAAGAAGCTAAGATTTGGAAGTTTGCAGAGGTAGGATAGAGAGTCAATCAAGGAAAAGTAAAAGGACTGATTTATAGCCATCACTACAATAACATTCCAGTTAGTCATTAAAACAATGACATTTTCCTCCTTACCTTTCAAAGCTTCTACTTTCTCAGTTTTCCCTTTATATACTCTTCTGATATTTCTGATTCTGGAAAAAAATAATAAAATAGACATACAGTGACCATATTTCACATTTTTAGAGTAGCAATGTCAGCTCTGAAACCCAGAAAATAGATATTGAAATTTCTAAAACCCATCCATTTCAAGATGTCCAAGAGGTAGTAGTAATGGGTGATGTGAGACTGAAGCTCAGGAGAGAAATTAAAACTAGACAATATAGATTTGGGAACCATCTGCTGATAGTTGAATCCATGGGAATTTATGAGATCACCAAACAAGATAGTATAGAGATAGAAGAGAAAAGGGCCCAGGACAGACCCTGTTGGCAATTACAGTTTATGAGTAAGAAAATACAGCAAAGGAGATTGAGACAGTACAGTCAGACAAACAGAAAAAGAACCGAGAGAGAGTTGCACAAAAGCCTAGAAAGATAGATTATGTAGTAGGAGAGATATTATCAATATGATAATCTCAAAGATCACAGAGATTAAAAAAAGGATGTAGACTGAGAAAATTATAATTGGTGGTTAAGTGATCATTGGTTACTTATTAGATATCAGTTTCAATTGAATTATGAGATTAAAAGAAAGATTGTAGAGGGTCTGAAACTGAAAGGATAACAAGTAGTAAAATCTGATGTAGACAGGTTTCCCAAGGAGTTTAACTAAGGAGAGAAGAGATACAGGTATATTGCTCGCAGGAATGGATGAATCAAAGGAGGATTTTCTAAAAATAGTGGAAATGTAGGTATACTTACTGGCAGCAAGGAAAAAGTCACTAGATAGGGAGAGATTGAAGATAAAAGAAAATAAAAATGAAGGTAATCTATTGGAGAAGATGGGAGGGGATGAGATCAAGGGTAGCAGTTTGCTTTGCCTTAGACAAGAACAACCTCAACATCAGAGACAGGATTGAAGGACAGAGTGAGGAAAAATGTCTGAGTAATGTGAGAAGAGAGGGGGAAGAAGGAGCTCTCAGTGAATGTCCTCAATGTCTTTAGAGGCTAAATTGAGGATAAGAGGGAGTGTCATTAGGTATTTAGAGAAGGGGTGAAATTTCCAAACCAAAAGATTTGGAATAGCTACTGGTATGAGTAGGATAGAAAGTCAAGATTGCCATGCTCTATGTTGCATTAACTTGTAGTGAATTGGGTCAGTATGGTGTCATGATTTTCTCCACATCCATTCAACAATGCATAAATACATGAATTAGGAGATATATTTTGGGAGTAATCCAAGATTGTGACTTGTATATGAATGATTGACAATAGGATGAGGGGCCAAGGATATATAGTGGATAGTGTTGAGTTGAACAGGTTCATCATGTGATCAAGGTAGGGAAGAAAGGAGGGCATAATGAGCCCAAGGGTGATGGTCTAGGAAATGGGGAGGGAGTGGAAAAAATGGTGATCATCATGAAGTTTGGAATCATCAGGAAAGTCAAATATAGAAAGGTAAATGTTATGATCAAATAATATAATTTAATTTTTGGTTAAGCCTGGTCCTGGTGAAACTGAGAAAAATTTCCACCAATCTTTTAACTCACATATTTCATTACCTGATGACTTCTTTCCCATGGAATTCTGGAGAAATTGGTTCAAAAGAATCAGAGTAATATTCAGGACTGGTCTCATTCTCTATGACTTTGGGCTGCTGATGTCGGGACTTTAGAAAAAACAGGGGAGAATGCCGGTATCCATATTCATCTAATTTAATGAGAATATTATATAATGAGTCATGTCACTTTAGCTAAAAGTTATTAAAGAGCTTGCTAAGTGAATCTTGCAAAGAACAGGGGAATAAATGTAGATACATATGGAAGGAGCTACTATAGTAAAGAAAGGAATGACTGCAGGGTGGGGGGATACCAAGGTGGATTGTCAACTGCTTAAATTCAGTAGCAGAAGTTTTAACTTACCTCTTGACACAAATAGTCAGGCCATGTTACTTATACAATATGACATGAAATCAGGGGTAAGATACTGAGGATCCTTTCCACATTGGGGTGAATTTAAAATTGCCTAAACATTAAGTATTTTTTGCAAAGATATTTGAAGTCATGGATTTCATCACTAGTTCTTTTTCTTGGATTTTGTCTCATGATCTTCTGCATCTTAACAGCTATTCTCTGTAAATTGTAACTTTTCTGTAGCTGCCTTGGTGAATACATACATACATACATAATGCTTTATATTATGTTACATTACACAATATATTGCATATTATGACATGTTTTCTATATTGTATCATACATTATGTGTTAATTATACATGTTATGTGTTATTAGTTCCAAATGTAACATGATATATAATATGTATCATATACATATATATGTCTGTATTACCTATACACATGTATTTAGTGAGATTTCTTCTTCCCCATTCCTTTTGTTTTAATGGTGACACAGTGGGTAGAGAAATGGCATTGGAGTCAGGAGACCAGGAATTCGAATCCAGTCTCAGACACACTAGCTGTGTCACCTTAGACAACTGACTTAACCCTGATTGCCTCATATCCAGGGCCATCTCCAGTTGTCCTGATTAATGTCTGGCCACTGGACCCAGATAACTCTGGAGGAGAAAATGAGGCTGTTGACTTAGAATAGCATCCCTCTTACTTAAATCCAATTCAGGTGTTTGTCATGGCATCACCTCCCTGAAGGACAAATATAATTATGATGATGATGATGATCATCATCATCATCATATTTGCAAATACATTCCTATCAGTCTTTGTTTTATTCACTCTGTCTCTAGCAAGGGAGCTGTCTTACTATGTTTTAAGCTTTAGACCAGAAATCCAAATCTCATTCTTAAATATTATCTTATTTTTTTTTAGGTTTCTTTTTTTTTTTTGCAAGGCAAACAGGGTTAAGTGGCTTGCCCAAGGCCACACAGCTAGGTAATTATTAAGTGTCTGAAATATTATCTTCTTAACTCTGTTCACTTCACAAATTGGGTTTTTCTCTTCTTTACTATTCATTGGAAGTCTATATGATCTTCAGGTACTTTACCTGAGGGTTCTTATTCTTTGGCAAGGCTTTCTAAGCTCTATCTGGCAATATCATTTATGCTCATATGAATCACCAGAAATGAGAATAGTTTTTTGTTTTAACAAGTATTGGGAGGCTCTCTTATGTTTTTGAGACATGTCCCAGGAAGACAACAGACTTCCCTATTATTTAAAAACCCTTCCTATTGTTATTCAGGGAATAATTAACTTTTCTTCTCTTTGCATAATAGTTATTAGTACATATATAATGTGTGTAGTTACATATGTATTTATACTTATATATGTATATATAAATACACATACAACATATACATATTTATTTAATGTGATATTTGTCCTTTGGCCACAAAGCAGGCCATGACATCAAGGAGATGATGCCGTGACAAGTAAGTGAATTGGATTTGAGTGAGGGGTGCTGTGCTGTCAACAGTCTCACTTTCTCTTCCAGAACAATCTGGGTCATTGGACCAGATATGAATCAGGACAACTGGAGATGGTTCTGGATGTGAAGAAATCAAGGTTAAGTGACTTGCCTAAGATCACACAGCTAGTAAGTATCTAAGGCTGGATTCAAACTCCTGTCCTCCTGACTCCAAGACAAGTACTCTACCTACTGTGTCACCTAGCTAGCATACACATGTATTTAGTATATGTACATATATAAAAATATATATATATAAATAAATGTGTATATAAATATATAAATTATAAATAATATATAATATATAAATTTATATATTTATATAATATAAAGTACAAAGCAGCTTTTTCCTTCTCAAGGTATTCATCTCTACTCTTTCCACAAAGAGATTTAAATATATTTATTATAATATACATAATATAATTACTTATATTATATAAATATTATATATATATATATATATATATATATATATATATATATATATAAAACACAAAGCAGCTTTTTTTCCTTTTCAAGGTATTCACCTCTACCCTTTCACAAAGAGATTTAAATATATTCCTTATATGTAAGTATACAATGGTCCTTCTTTTCCCTTTCCATATAGTAGTCTTAAGCCTTCAAAACTTTTAAAGCAGGTCAGAAATTCCTTCTGATTCTTTATAGCCTTTTTCTCTTTTCCCATACCAAAGGTAATCTCCCATGTTTTCAGGAAACACATTGTCTCAGAAAATCTGGAGAGTAAAGAAGTATAATTCAACTTTTTTTATCTTTTTCTCTAGGAAAAAGATGAGCTCACACATTGACAGAAGATGTTTCTGATTACATTAAGCTTCAAAATACTATCAAAAACTCATTACTGAGATTCAAAGTTAGTTAAAAGAGTTTGGACTAACAACTGACATGCAGAAAAGATGGGATTAAAAAATGCCTGTTTTTTTCAGTAATGACATGTAGTTGGATGAACAACCCACTTAGTTATTGAAATAGTATATATATTTTTGAGCATTCATGACAGATTTGACAAAATTGAACAAGAATTGTGAAATGAATAATCTTCTAATTCCATTGTAGGATTATGAACTATGAAATATTGTAGATATTCAAAAGGAATTAATTTTAGAGGGAATTCAAAGAATAATGAGGAAATTTCTACTTTTATGTGTAAATACATGTTATATATATCTCAAGAAATGCACAAGAGAATGGAATAAAAACACATCATTGATATATGTAAGTGATTCATTATCATCTAATAAATGTCTATTCAGAAACAAAATCTAGACATGAAGTTGAGAGTGAGGAATAACAGATAAACAGTATTTAAGAACTTACTATTTAAAACTATAATGCCCACTTACTACATGGTAAAGAAAAGATTCTTAACTTTAAAGGGACCAGGTATATCAATTATATCAATATTTTTTTAAATTAAAAAAATTAAATTATTTTACTATAATTTATTATCATTTTTCTTTATAGTATAATTTCTAAAATTTCTTTTTTGTGCAAATGCACTTTAATTATAAATAATATAAAATTTATTTAAATATAAATAATTATTAGTATATATTATGCTTTTATGAGTCTATATGCTGGGAGAAGAAAATGACAAACCACTCCACCATATTTGCCAAGAAAATACCTCCCATATCATCCCCTCCCACCTTCTGGACCTTTTTCTTATTCACTTACTTCATGATGAAGAAAAATCTCTTAACACTCAAAGGACCAGGCATGTTAATCATATCATATGACTATTTCTTATTATTTAAAACTTTTAAAAGAAATTTACTATAATTTCTCCTAGCTATTCTTGTAATAATATTTTTCTTTTTCTTTCTTTTTTTCCATTCCAGTAGCTATATTTTCTTTGCCTTGTGGATTAAATAAATGAATCAGATGATACAGCTCAGCTTTTTGAGGTATGCTCAAATTCTAGACCTTCTACTTTAGCAAATACTGAGCCAAAACATGTGTGTGCATTCAAAATGCTACTTGGTAGGAATCCTTTCTATTTCTCTTCTGTTGATGATTAAAATTAGAACTGTGTTCAAAGCCTGAGAAATTAGGGGATAAAAAGAAGGTGTAGTACCAACAATCTATTCTCCGTATCTGTCCAGATTCATGATGGAACATGGTACCTCTTCTCATCTATTCTTTGCTATTTTAAGGTCAATGAATATTTATCTATTGGTTAGTCTAAGACCATGTGGATTCTGAAAAGTTGGAAAAGCCGCATGAGGTCCAGAAACTAAAATCCAAACAGAACTTGCCAGCACCTGAGCCCAATGAGCCAGCATAACCTTTGAAGGATGATATTTGTGAATCAGTCCAACACTGAATCAACTCAATGGCCTGGATATCATTTCCTGAAAGCAAAGGAGTGTTTCAAATAGCATATATGCCTCATTCATAAGTAAATTTGTTGGAATGAAATGTGAATTTTGAGCTCAATCTCCAAGTTCAGGGAGATATATTTATAATTCTGTTCTTACTATACCTTCTCAGTAAATATACTTTTGTAAAAGAAAATTGATATCAACTACTTATTGATGATATTGAGGAGATGTTCCCAAATTAATATTGGGTCAGTAATCACTGGGGAGTAATATTAAGGAGAAATAATGCAGCTTAATGATATTAGGGAAATACTAAATGATCAAATGATGTGAAGTAGACTACACCAGAAAGGGAACTCAGATTAAAAGCAGTAAAAGAATTATTGCAATCCCTTTGGATTACTCCTAAAACTCTAAAGGAAAGATATAGCATTGTAACATTACTTAAAGAATAATGACAATTGCCAATTGGTTCCCAATAATTGGGACTGATTGCCTGAGGCTCTTGGGAGGATGAACTCATGGGAGGAGTCATCTCTTTATGCTAGCCTATATAAGTGTTAGCCTGTCATGATCAGTCCTTTTTAAAACTATTTTTCTCATTTAAATAATAAAACACAGAGCACTGGAGCAGATAAAGATTCAAAGTCTTTGTGGTGTGTTCTCCATTAAGGATTGTCTTAGGGCAGAAGTAATCTGAATAGTTGATAAAGGGAAAAGCATTATTTAGGAAGATAATATAAAAACCAAGGTTAAAAATGATGAAGGCAGGATCTGGTGTAGTGACAATATGAGTGGGGAAAAGGGAATAGATGTGAGAAATGTTGGTATATCATCAACTTGGAAACTAGTGGAATGCAGGAGAGAAGCAAGGGAAAAGGAAGAGGAAAAGGTCAAAGATGACTATTATGTTTCAGAATTGGTGACTATTGAATGGTCTCCCAATAACAGAATGAGAGATGTGTAGGGAAAGAGTTGGTTCAGGGTGAAATATTTTGATTTTAATTTGGGATAAATTGAGTTTGAGATACTAGGGATATCTCAGTGAAAGTATCTAATGGGTAGTTAGATATGGAGAGATAGAAATGTTAGATTTCCACATCATCTTCATAGAGTTTCATAATAATTTTCTCCTGAAGTTAGCCTTAAAGGGGAGAAAAAGTCATCGGAAAAATAGGGGTGAGGATAAAGTATACACCTGTCATGGAAATTTTATTTGATTTTACAAGAGCAGATGGGATCACCAAGAGATAGAGTATAGGTATAGGAAAGATGAAGTCAGGCTAGAGTTTTAAGGAATTCGTATACTTAGGTGACAGGAAGAATATAATGAAACTTCTAGCAATAAGAAGATCAAATAAATGATGTTCCTTCTTGCTCTAAAGTAAGAGTCCTTGACCTTCGATGCTTCCTTTGATGATTTAAAATCATTATTCCTAGAAGGTATCTATTAGTTTCAACAGACTGCCAAAGGGATCTGTGACTAAAAAAAGCTAAGAATACTTGTTTTAAATTCAGTTAAATTCTTATCCTACTCACCCTACTTCACACAGCAGTGAGTCAGTTGAAGTAGATAGTGATTGTGAAGTACTTAACAATTGTTATTGTTACCTATAAAATCAGAATATTTCAGAAACTTGGATCCTCACATTAGTTCAAATAAAACTCTTCACTGGTATGATTAAGTAACAGTTTCTAAGTAATCTTTAAAAATAAAAAGTAAACATTCCATAATTATAGAGCAGTAGGAAGTGAAAAGGAAAAGGTGACTCTATAAAGAGGGAAATTTTGATTGAGTTCAAGTTTAGGGGCGGCTAGGTGGCATAGTGGATAGAGCACCAGCCCTGGAGTCAGGAGGACCTGAGTTCAAATCCAACCTCAGACACTTAATAAACCTAGCTGTGTGGCCTTGAGTAAGCCACTTAACTCCATTGCCTTGCAAAAACTAAAAAAAAAAAAAAAAAAAAAAAAAAAAAAAAAAAAAAAAAAAGAATTCAAGTCTAATTGTCTTCATTTCTAAGAGGTAAAAATAAAGAAATTGCTAAACCTGTGGCAGGTGGTATTTGTCATTGTTCTCTGTCCAAGTTAGAAATATTCCTTAACAAATGTATAAAAAGAATGTTTTTGAAATTTTAGTGTTATTACTTACTTGGTAAGGTTTTGTCGAAATACAGTGTCAGTCCCAAGTAGATGATAGTATCAAAAACCAGCATAAAAATTGTTGCAATAAACACATGTGATCTCCCTGTGGGGTCATGAAAGGTAATACTTTTCAAGTCATAATCCAACCATACGATCTGAAAATACAACAAATACGTGCAAAAGAAATAATGGTGTGTGTAAAGAGGATGTTGGGGGGGGGGGGTAAAAAAAAGGAATAACTCTTGATAGAAATTGTAACTTGCACTTAGAGTACAGGACATCAAGTCAGAAAGATGAGTTCAAACCTATCTCAGTCACTTGAGACTTTGTTAACCTCTTACTTTTCTCATCTATAAAACAAGGAGTTTGAACTCAAGCCCAAAAAGGCATCTAAAAAGTTAGGGTGAGATCAAAGTATACTCCAAACATGAGAGTTTTATTTGAATTTATAAGAGTAGATGGGAACACCTAAGGACAGAGTATAAGGATAGGAAAGATGAAAGCCCAGGAAAGAGCTTTATAGAATCCTTATATTTAGGTGGCCTCTAAAATTGATTCAAACTCTAATTCAATTATCTTGTAATCATTACTAAGATTGATGACTTACTATTTGCTGTAAGAAAAACTGGTATCACATAAGAAATATGATGGAGAAAATAGAATCACTGAAGAAGGGTTTAATGCAATAGTGAAATCTTATGTCATTATTTTAAGAATCATCAAATACTTTTAAGAAAACTGTGATCAATTGTGATTTACCATACCTATAATCATGTTTTTGCTGTTGTTGTATCATTTAAGTCACATCTGACCCTTTTTGAACCCATTTGGGATTTTCTTTCCAAATATAATAAAGGAGTTTGCCATTTCCTTCTCCAGCTCATTTTAAAGATGAGGAGACTTGAAGCAAACAGGGTTAAGTGACTTGCCCAGGATCATACAGGAAGTACATTTCTGAGGTCAAATTTGAATTTATGAAAATGAGTCTTCCTTATTTCAAAACTGGCACTCTATCTACTGTGCCACGGGTACACAATCTATTATTTATAAAGAATTTCTGATCTTTTGAGTTATAAGGTATCTCAGCTGAAGAAAAAATCTATCATGACAACAGTAGACTAACATGGATTGGGGAAATTTGAATAGTTGGAGCTCTGAAAATAAGAATTATCATTTAGAATTAAATTCTTCAAGAGAAAAATGTCTTATCACTCCTATTTTAAATCTAAAAAAAAATGAATGATATTACCATACTGATTTACCTGGATAATTCCATGAGTAAAGGCAAAGGGACTCAGGAGACATAAAATCCATTCCAAAGACGCTGGAAGATGTCTGTGCAATGAAGCAAATCCCAAACTTCCCCAAAAAACAATAAGAAGGAGCGTAACTGAGGCAGTAAGTACAGGTTTCTTTATCAAAACACTCAGCAAAAAAGCAAGAGCTACCTGAAATAAGAGAAGAACCCCTGTTGGTAACTGGATCCTGGAGAAGTCTTAAAAGTTGCAATGAAATAAGAATACTGGTTTTCTAAACTTACCAAGTTCTCACCCCCATGGACAATGTTCCAAATGAATACAGAAAATAGAATAGAATGGAAGTGACTGCTATGGCATATATTTTATTCTATATCTCTAAGGTTTGAGCAGAGAAATAACATTCAGATCAGCAACTCACCAAAGAGAGGCCATAGAGAAAGAACAGAGTAAATATCGCAAAGTAGCCAGTGATGACTACAAGTTGGGAACATGTTATGGTAAGGGTCAAACAAGTTGCCATTATAAAGATGAATCCAGCATACAGCACACCCCAGGAAAGCCTATGGAAAAAAGAGAATGATTTCAATATTTTATATCATTTGAACCTTTAGAAGAGGCAGGAACAAATATCAGTTCACTGCATGTAAAACCTTTATTTCACCTTCAATAGTAGAAAATATTTTCTTATGAACAACTAAAATCCATTCTTTTTATTCAGTTGCTTGTGGATATATTTTAAAAGATATCTGAATCCTCAATAAAACACTCATATGTGACTTGTAATTTTGTAAAGTAATGTAAGTGGAATTGTTAAAACAAGTCACAATTTATATATCCATTTGGATACAAAACTTATTTAAGCTTTACTCATCAAAATCCTTTCTCACCTTGGTAGATCATAAACCCAGTTCTGTGATTCTTTTTGTTATTTAAAACAGTTCATTCATTTATTTTCTTTAGGGTTTTTTTTTGCAAGGCAATGGGGTTAAGTGGCTTGCCCAAGGCCACACAACTAGGTAATTATTAAGTGTCTGAGGTCAAATTTGAACTCAGGTACTCCTGACTCCAGGGCCAGGGCCAGCGCTCTATCCACTGCCCCACCTAGCTGCCCCAAAACAGTTCATTTATTGAAAAATCTTAAAAAGTCACTGCCATAACTTTATAATTACATTTCCCATTTGATTGCAAATAGAATCAAGTCCCATTCTCACCTTATTCAATAAACTCTGATAACTTTCTATCAACTTGTCCTTGAGGATCAAATCCTCTTTCTGACATTCAAAACTCTTCATAACCTGACCTCCTCTGCCTTGCTAGTCTTTTTACATTTCATATTCACCATACTCAGCCCTTCCTTGAGTCTTAGTCCCTCCTGAATAGTTCTCTGTAATCCAGTGGCACTGGCCTCCCTACTGTTCCTTTAATAATGCATTCCAGCCCCCAATTACAGGTGTTTCTTAGTCCATCTCCCAGGTCTGGAATACTCTTTCTCATAGGTTTCCTGGCTCTCTTTAATTCCCAGATGAAATCTCATCACCTTAAGGGAACCTTTCCTGAATCCCCTTAATTCCAATATTTTCTTTCTGTTGATTTCTTTCAATTTTATCCTGTACCTAGTTGTTTGTATTGTCTCCCCTATTAGACTTTGAGCTTTTGGGAGCAGGGGCTATCTTTTATCTTTCTTTAGATTTTGGTGACAGAGACTCCAAAGTCAGTTAGGAGGATGGGAGTTTGAATCCAGCCTCAGACACTTGAAACTTACTGTGTGACCTTGGGCAAGTCACTTAACCCTGATTGCCTTGCATCCAAGGCCATTTCCAGTTTTTCTGATTCATATCTGGTCACTGAATTCAGATGGCTTTGGAGGAGAGAGTGAGGCTGGTGATTTAAGCACAACCTCACTCAAATCCAATTCATGTGCTTGTTAGGGCATCATCTCTCTGATGTCATGGTCAAAGGACAATATCATCATCCTCATCATCATCATCAATCATCATCATCACATCTCCATTTCTTAGCTCAGGGCACATACTAGACACTTAATCAATGTTTATTGACTGGCAATAAATTTCTCATCTTATTCTTAAGATTTGGTTTTAAGAAAACTTTTAACTGTTTCAAAATCTCAAAATCTTCCTTTAAGAAAACTGGCTTTATTGAAGATATTGAAAAAAATATACAAAACAAGTTCTGAAGCCAGTTCCCAAAAATAACTTCAAAAATTCTTTGAACAAAGTCCACAATGTTGAATCTCATTAGAAAAGATTTTGATTTCATATTTTTTTCAGGTTTGTTAAAAACCAATCACTTTGCTTTGCCATTATGTTACAAATATATGTATGTATATACATTTATGTAAATAAAATTATTAATCCTTTCTTAGCTAAGCTAACTAGTTCCAATTCCTTAACCTATATTCACAAGCCCAGCTTTCCATAATTTTGATCATTTTTATCCATACTTTGGACATCTTTTACTTTTGCCTTATTCTTTGAAAACTTGTAGTAACTAGCACTATAACAACTGAAGATGATAGTACAAATAGAGTTTGCTTGGTAGTTTAAAAATATGATTTTTTGGTCAGTTCCATGACAATTGGAAGCCCTATGGTTTGTTTCATAACTTTTTCAACTTAGGTTAACTAAAGTTCTCTAACTAGCTGCTTATCTCCATTTATTTATTTGTTTCCTATAATGAGTCAAAAATAATTACTTGATTTACCAGAATGCTGAATCATGGAGACCCATCATTTTCATCCATTCCTTGGCTTTTTTCCTCTCTCTTGCAATATTAACTGATGCAAAGTATATCATGGGGGTGAATGAAATTATGTAGAAGAAAATAATTAACTCATTCAGAATTTCTCCTTTGGAAATGAAAGGTAATGTCTTCATATTTATTCCAGTGATTGCCATCATTTTATCCAACACTGGATGACTTGTTGAGATCTAAAGTATAACATTAATACAGAACATCATCATCTCAAATGTAGGAATAGTCAGGAAGTTTTGATTAAATGTTTTCCATTTTTTAAAACGTCTACATTCACATGAATGCAAAACTATTAAAGCATTACGAATCATCCTTTGTCAATATCACAATGTACCTCACATTATTAATTTGCCTCAATTCTTAGAATTATGTACTTACTTCTATAATAGCAGAATTTATGGCGGCTTGAAATGCAACAAAACCTTGCTTCCAATATCTTTCAAGAAAACATGTGAAGTCTTGAAAATACTCATAGCAATGAGCTTTAAACAGGAAGAAAAGCACAAATTATCATCAGATAGGATGAAGTCATTAGCACTGGATTTATGAGATTGGGTGAAGATTATTATGTTATGTTCTTTTTTTTTTCCCTTGCAATCTGGCCTTTGGTTATACCTTACCTCAATCAACTATGGAGAGCAATTTCAATTGAACATGAAGTCAGAAATCAGACTTCAAAGAGTCAAAGAATTAATGATGAGAGAAAATGGAGGCAAGATGTGTAGAAAGGTTTTTCTAGGAGTTTGAGTAAAGGAGGAGAGAATCAGAGCATAGTCTGTTGAGATGATAGAGGCAAGTGACTGTTTTTTGAGCAAGATTGAGTCTTGAATGTTCAAAGGTGATTTGGAAGGAGCTCACAGGGAGAAGTTTAAAATGAGAGGAAGAGATAGCTGTAACTGGAATATATTGTAGAAGATACTTGTAGTGGGATTGGCATGGACAAGGAGATGGACCATTTTATTTTCAGAGATTAGAGGAAAGAAGGAGCAAGTTAGGGCTGTTGTCAAATCATTTTAAAATGAAAAGGAAAGAAGAGGGAGTTTGCCTTATAAGATCTTAATTTTCTCAAAAAAGTAAGAGGTAGGATCCTCAACAGATAGAAGTGGAGAATTATTTTTATGAGAAGCTTGAGGAGAGTAGAGGTTTACAGAATATGCCCTTTATGTAATGGAGCCCATTTCTCCTCAAATAGTCATGCAAGGATCTATGCTTCCAGATCAGATCTCAATATAGGAAATCTGAGTCTTCAGGACTCTACCACAACTGCAGTTACGAAGGTGTTCAAGGGAGGGCAGGGTACAACCACATCAAGCCCAAGGCAGGAACAGAATGATGAGCAACATGAAATTCCCTGGGTGGTCATAGTGCTATTTTGTCAATAACTTCTGGGAAACTGCAATGTCTAAACATCCCAATAGGCCCAATACCATCTTGCCCTCAACCTTTTTTCAAATCTTCCTTCCTCTGAAACATAAGGTTTGTCCATGCATACATAGTCTTTAGGCAGAACATTTTTCAAATGATTGGTTCCCAAGAATTATGGGACAATAGACCTCCTATAAACAACCCTTATGATAACATTAGATTAAACTTTGTAGCAATAGATAATGGTCATTCTTTTTGTTCAGTCAATTTGAGTCAAGTCTTACTCTTCATGACTCCATTCGAGATTTTCTTGACAACATTATTAAGTAGTTTATATTATTCTTTAGCTCAATTTACAGATAAGGAAACAGGCAAACAGGGTTATGTGATGTGTGTAGGATCATGCTAGTAGGTTTTTGAAACCAGATTTGAACTTAAGAAGATAAGTCTTCCTTGGCTTAAGTCCAACCACCCTATCTCTGTATCACTTAGGTGCCCCTAATAATGATTATGCTAATAGTTAAATAGTACATATTTCCCAAGTATGGCTCTAAATTCTTTGATATATAGTTCCTAGGTTGTGCAACAGTTAAAAAGATTATATTTACATAGCTGTTTTGATAAAAATTTATTTTGAGGAAATAAATATAAGATGAGAGTAAAAAGAAATTGAGGACAATGCTGAGATTATGAATCTGAAAGAGTGGAAAAATAACAGAGCATGAAATCAGCTCCTTTAACAAGCTCAAAACTCAGAATCCATTGACAGAAGTGAAGGAAAAACCCTCACTCTTAAGTAAAAAGTTGTGCTACATTTAACAAGAATAATGTAGGCATAATTCAAAAGAAGAAACTAGTGATTTTCAAAACCCATAGTCTACAATGTTTTTGTTCATACAATTACATAAATAAATGTTCATTTAGAATATCCATACTTGCTTATTTATAAACTATATACTTGTTCTATGGTACTACTATTTAAATACATTCTAAAAGTTATACAAAATGGAATTCTTAAAAGAAGAGGAAAAAATAAAATGATATTTGATTTTAAATTCAATATAAAAGGTTTTTGGATTCTCACTCAATAGAGTAAGTGTCATGATCATATCTTTGCTTTAGAAAAACAATTGGTCTACTGTGAACAGTGGATATATAGAGAGACTTGAGAGAAGAAAAACAAATAGAAAGCTATTGCAATAGCCCAAGCAAGAAAAGATGAAACCTGAAGGATGGAGGTGGTAGCTATGTGAAATAAAAAAGATCATAAGAAATCTTTTAGAGGCAGAATCAGCTAGGCTTGCTAATTGATTGCATGCCATATAAGAAAGTAAAAAGTTACATGAAACCAATATTGTGAACTTGAGTTACTAAAAGGATACTCTCATTCTAAATGGAAATGGAAATTCAGAAGGGGTTATAGGGGATAGTGGAGGTATACAGGTAAGCTTGGAGGGTAGATAATGGAATCAAATCTGTGAATTAGATTTTAGGCCATTTATTTATATACATGTGTTTATGTGTTTGAGAGACAGAGAGATAGCATAATATAGTGGAGAAAGTTTGTCAAAAACATCTGCATTCATTTCCTAGCTAGGATACAACTTGGTTGTGTGACTCTGCAAAAGTTAAATTCTCACTTCCCTCAACAACTTTCTAAGAGATGTTAGCCTGCATTGTTAGAATTTTCTTAACAGTGAACTCTTTATTCAAAGAAACTATATACCTAGTCCCCATTCATAGTCTATCCACATGAAGAGGAAATATTGAAGCTGGAAGGAGGAAAATACACACTACAAACACACACACTGATAAAAACCATTTGATTAACAGCTTATTGGTTGACAGTTATCCAGTAAGAGGAAGTTATTCTTTCTTTTATAAAAACTCATCGGTATACAGAAATGGAATGTATATTAGATCCTCTTTATCTTATATCTTTATCCTTTATCCTTTCTCTCCTTCTGTATATCTATATATCTAGAAGCTCCTATGGCTTACTTTTTTTCCAAGCATGGAAAAATTACCTGCATGGTCTTTGTGTTCCTCAACAAATGGAAGTCTGTAGCCCCAAATAAACTTCAATTCATATGAGAAATTATCATGAAAGATGATCCCCACAATTTCAGTCATATTTTGTCTAACAAATTGGTTCATTGTTTCTTGATCTGGTATTCCATATACTGTTATTCCTGCCATACAGAAGAAAGGAAGCAAAAACTTTGCAGATGATTATTAGACGTTTCATTGAATATCTAACTTTTTATCAGTCTCTCTCAATGAAAGAGTAGTTCAAATTTGCAGGCAAAAGCAGGTCTTTTATTATCATGAGTTACCAAAAAAATAGTGTATTTCATTCTGCCAGACTTACATACCAGTTTGAGGCACATAAACATTCCAGCGCATTTGACACAGCTATAATAAATTTATGCAAATAGATAGAATATGGTGGATCTGAAATCTGAAATGCCTTTAAATTTTAGTCACTGAGTCAATAAATATCCATTAATCCCCAAATATTGTGCCAGGTTTTGTCAGGTAGGAGTAAGTTTTTGTAAAACCAGAAAAACTATGTATTCTCAGAACATTTCTACAACACACAATACATAAATCTAAGGGTCCCAAAAGAGAAGAAAATGGACTGATTGACCAATGACTATGACATATTTTTGCATTTTTTTTCTTGAATTTTTGTTAGCTCAACACAGAGAGTGAGATAAGAATGCATATAACCCCTGTTGAAGTACTCTCTCATTTGGAAATTAATATGTGGAATATAATTTGGATTCTTCCTATGACATAATTTTTTTCTTAAGAAAAAGAACATACTCTACTTTTCAAAGTAGACCTTCTTATGCTGAGATAGGGATTGTAAATGTTGTATTCTTGTTATATTTATACCCATGAATGACAAGAATGTCAAACTCAAATTCAAAAATGTGAAGCTATAGGTGTATTAGTGTTTGTTTGGCAAAATCTAAGTTTAGAGAATTGGAAGAGAAAATTTTTTGAAATACTGACCTCCCTAAATTAGTCTTTTCTTAATTAGTTGGGAATTGTGGCAAGATAAGTTGTTGGTCATAAATATAAGCTGATTTTTCATATAATAAAACTCCTAGAATATTATATAAATAATACTTTTTGTATTGAATCCCACATCAAACATTTGTGTCTTTTGTAATAACTCAAATTCCCACTAGACTGATAGAAAACATACCTTTCATAAAAGAAGCTGATGCCATTTTATTTATTATCTGTTGAGTTGTTTTGGAGATGGGAGTATATGCAACTGCAAATTGAGAATCATTAAATGTATCTATGCGTCCAAGGTCCTCAGAAGGCAATTCGGGAAACTGTGTAATATTAAAAATCATTGAAAGTAGGTACAGATGAAGTATTAAACAAAAAGAGTTGAGCCATTCCTACAAAACAAAAGAGATAAATGAAATCAATTAGGATGTTTGTTGAATTAAAACTTAGTTACAAAGAGGACAGTGATTATGAAGCACCTATTTTATTCCCTCTCTGCCCTCATCCAAGTCAAGTATTCTCAGGCAGAAAAATCAGTTGAAAATTAGAAATAATTCCTATTGGGGGCAGCTAGATGGCACAATAGTAGGAGCAGCTAGGTGACACAGTAGATAGAGCACCAGCCCTGGAATCAGGAAGACCTGAGTTAAATCTGGCCTCAAACATGTAATAATTACTTAACTGTGTGACTTTGGGCAAGTCACTTAACCCCATTACCTTGCAAAAATAAAAAAAAAAGAAATTTTTAAAAAAGAAAGAATTCCTGTCATCATGGGGTTAACATTTTACGATAAACCCATTGACAGACACAGACATAGTACAGAACAGTAACAAAGGTCAGGTCACATTACCAGAAAAAATCTGGATTTGGAGTCAGAGGATCAAGGTTCAAATATCAATTCCATTACCTTACTACCTGTGTGACACTGGACAAATCTCTTTAGAAAGTTGGTAGAAGATGAAGGATAGAACCTTGAAGACCTGGGTTCAGACGAATACCAGATTCATTTCTGGAAGCTATATATAAATTGATATTCAGTATATATCCTCACTCTTTCCAGGGAACTATCTCATTTGTCCCTGGAAGTTTATGGAGAGAGGAATTTTATATGCAGAAGTGTAGGAATTTCCATGCTGAAAAGTGAGAAAAATTTTCTGAGAAAAATCACAGTTTTACACACACACACACACACACACACACACACACACACACACACATACACAAACATGCCAATATGGAGAGAACTTCTATCTTACTTTTCTAAAATGGATAATTTATTTTTCAGTAATTAGTAGCCTTTTCTGTGACTTTTTAAATTAGGAGTAGAACCCTGTTCTGTAGCAAGTGTAAATAATGGCATAGCTATAGTTTCTCATCCAAAATGTGATGACAGATTTTTAATCATACCCATAAACTTTCTTTTTTCATCCTCCATTTTTTAAGGACATTTTTATAGAGGAGGGCTCGAGTTTGCTGGCATATACTTATCTCTCTTTTACTCATTTTTGACCTGTTTGTGACAAAAAAAAAGAGAGAAGGAAAAAATTTAGTGAGTCATAAGTTCAGTGGTAGCAAGGATGCAGAAAACTCATGCACAAGAAAAATCTGAGTCATATTTATACCAAAATGAAATTGTTTACTCACAATTTTTCTAAGACATCTTTCAGCACCTTCTCTTTAGAGAAGGATTTCCTGAACAGTTCCTTGAAAGCATAAATTTTTGGCATTTCTTTTAAAAAGTTCATTTTACCATAGGATATTTTGTGTGATATAAATTTAGAGATGGAACACAGAAAATGAAAACAGCAATAAATTCCTTTTCTTCACTATCAAAGAATTAGTATTTACTGACCTCTCTCTCTCTCTCTCTCTCTCTCTCTCTCTCTCTCTCTCTCTCTCTCTACCTGTCTCTTTCTTTCTTCTTTGCAAAATAGTAAGATATTAAATTTGCAAAAACCATTTTCAGAGGAAGCCCTTATACATTCTAAATGTCTTATTGACTAAAGAAAAGAGAATTGTGAAATTTAAGTGGAATTTACTCAAAACTTTTCTGAATGTTTAGTAAGATCAAAATACACTAGGTTTTGTCAAATATTTTGTAATTCAGTGCTTTGGTGAATGACCTTGTGACTCCAAAAAAAGCTAATTATCCTCCACAAGTATATTTTCAAAATTCCAAACATGTGCTCAGGAGAACATATTAAAGAACACATTTGCATTAATGCCAAATTCAGATCACTATATTTCAGAAGATGGTTTCTGTTTTAATGTTTCTTTTCATATTTTTCTCCTGTCTTTTGGTAAAGATTATTGAGTTGAACTCTACAGTCCCCTAAATCACATTAGCAATAAGAAATTAATTACTAGTTGAAGAAATAATGATGTCTTATACAAATGAAAACTCTATACCAAAAATCTTAAAAATTCTCTTTTAGATTAAATAGCTTCTTCCTATTCAAGGAATAATGATTTATTCTTTAAATTTTTGTATAATGATGAGAAACAGTTATAATAAAATTCTTATTTTTCTATTTACCTGTCATCCATGTCTATCTATCATCATCTTCCTATCTATGCATCTGTCTGCCAGTGTTTGTTATTTATCAATCAATTTCCCTATATTTTCTATGTGGAAAAAATTTCTCTATGGACCCCAGCAAACTCCCCCAAAGTCTCTTTAAATTCATGAGCAATTTGTCTAAATGTTTATAAATCCTCTTTTTAAAAATAGTTTAAAAAGACAATGAAAAGTAACCAGAAGTAATTTCAAAGCTTGAAGTAAGGTATTTGAACATATTCCTCTAAGATTATTTATTAGTGAATTTCATCTTATCTCCATATTCTAATTCTTTGTATAAATATGTTAAAATCATAAAATGGAAACTAAAAAATCCAGTTACATATATATATATATTATATATTATCTATATGCTATATATTAAATAAAAATCCAGATATATTTGTCCAGTATTAAAAATCTCAAACCACTTATACAATTAATTTTTCTATTTTTTATTCAGAGAGTTTATAATGAATAAATTTAGGCTGAGAGCATTCATTCACTTAGTTGATACTCAATGTAGTAAGTACTACCCCAAAGTCTAAATACTATATTCATTCTGTAAAACAAACAAGAGAAGTAGAGATTAACTTACAATCCGGAAAGCCAGAGCAAAGAATCTTGAAATAGTTTTTAATCCATCAAGCTCTTTAGATCTTAGAGATTTCAAAGTCCTTTCCTTTACAAAATATTTGCATGTTTTCTGTTTTGAATGCTGTCTATTCTGATTGGTTTTTGAAAGAGGCTAATATCTGATTTCAATCAGGCTGCCAAAATGACGTAATTTGGGCTATGACTTTTGGACTGTGGTCCATTTTTTTCTCCTCCTGTCACTGTAGAGAGATAGCATTTACAGATGGTTGGCTGTACATAGTATTCCACAAGGAAGACAAATCCCACATTTGTTCTTTTGGCTCTCTACTTCCTGAAGAAGGGAGAAATAGCCAAGTTCAAGTGTGT